>NC_056450.1:21233400-21420900 GCF_018296145.1 Oncorhynchus tshawytscha | reverse complement strand
GTTGTGTTCTCTGTCTATGGCTTCTCTGCCTTGTCGTCATTGATTGATATCTGATTTATCTGGGTGTCCCTGTTATAAAAAAGCCTCTGAATGTGGATGACTTGATGAGGCTTCCTACAAAGTCATACAATTCAATGATTCTTTAATTGACAATTTCTCAGTATGTTAAATAGGATAGTTTTCTTAGTGTCCGCTTCCCAGACACGGTATTAGGCCTTGTCCTAACTAAAAAAAACATCTCTATTGAAAGTGCTTCTCTATTGAAACATCTCTATTGAAAGACTAGGTTTAATCTGTGTCAGGCAAACTGGCACCTAATATTTACTAGTACCCAAAGTTTCTGCATCCATTTGTAGATGATTGTGTGCACTCTTTTGTTGTCCTGTTATTGATAGTGTTCTTGAAATGGGAATGTCTAGCGATTGACATGCTAATGATATCTCTCAGTAATGAGGTATTTTTATTCTTAACTCTGGTTCTGACAAAGAAAGCGTTGATGCTCACTGACCTGCAAACAGATTATTACAAGGGTCAGGGTGATTTCAGTGTCAGAAGACTGGAAGCTAATTCAAAACGTATCATCTGCTTTTTAACTTCTCAAATCTACACTTTTCTGTTGCATTGGATGTGGAACTCTCTCTAAATGGCTGCAAATGATATGATGGTTTTAAGTGACATTCAGTTAATCTGTAATGCTTTTCCCTTTCCCCTTTGTAGGACTCCAAAGGTTAACTCTGCCTTCATTGCTATGGAGACCACCCAAGCGCTCCTCTTCTTTCTCCTGAGTATATGTGTCTACAGTTGCCATGCCGACGCTCGGACTGCTCCCAGAGTGCATTTGTCTTACAAAGGTGAGCCTTACTTATTTTCAGTGAGTGTTCAGTTGACAGATATCGTTTGGGATATTCTTAGTGGGAAGATTAACCGTTGCTTTAGTGAAATTCAGTGTAATTGAAATAGATAGCTCTTTAAACTTCAAAACAACCACATCTTTTCTTTCAAAGTAAAACAGATCTGGAGCTTAACCTAATAACTTTTTGTGGACTGCCTAAAGTTAATGCTGGTTGATGTATACACATTGGCGCTTTAAGGCTGATATTATAATAATTATCCAACAGCAACATTCCCCATCACTTAAGATAATTTGTGTCAGTGCATTTAACTATGAAATTTTAGTTTAATGTGAAAGACATCAAAGTTGGGGTCTTGAGAGCGACTTTTTCAATAAAGTACGTATTTCACTTTATACACCAAAAACCAATTATAAAACGAAAGCAGGCACCCTTTGAACACAATAGTACTTTAGAAACCCAAAAGCTGACTGGCATTTTGACCCAAGAGCAAAAGGACACTTTCCCTCGATACTAACAATAAGACTCTTTCTCATCAAAAAAAATGTGTTTGGTGTTTTCTTTATCTGAAAACACCTGGCTGTGTCTCTGTGGAGCTCTGTGTCTGAATGTGCTATATGTAACTCAAACGGGCACAGCTTGCCACCCTCTGTACAGGGGAGGGGGTACATGATCTGTTGACCCTCTGTGCAGGGGAGCGGTACAGGATCTGTTGACTCTCTGTGGAGGGGAGGGGGTACAGGATCTGTTGACCCTCTGTGGAGGGGAGGGGGTACAGGATCTGTTGACCCTCTGTGCAGGGGAGGGGGTACAGGATCTGTTGGCCCTCTGTGCAGGGGAGGGGGTACAGGATCTGTTGGCCCTCTGTGCAGGGGAGGGGGTACAGGATCTGTTGACCCTCTGTGCAGGGGAGGGGTACAGGATCTGTTGACCCTCTGTGGAGGGGAGGGGGTACAGGATCTGTTGACTCTCTGTGGAGGGGAGGGGGTACAGGATCTGTTGACCCTCTGTGGAGGGGAGGGGGTACAGGATCTGTTGACCCTCTGTGCAGGGGAGGGGGTACAGGATCTGTTGGCCCTCTGTGCAGGGGAGGGGGATCTGTACAGGATCTGTTGGCCCTCTGTGCAGGGGAGGGGGTACAGGATCTGTTGACCCTCTGTGCAGGGGGGGGTACAGGATCTGTTGACCCTCTGTGCAGGGGAGCGGTACAGGATCTGTTGACCCTCTGTGGAGGGGAGGGGGTACAGGATCTGTTGGCCCTCTGTGCAGGGGAGGGGTACAGGATCTGTTGACCCTCTGTGCAGGGGGGGGTACAGGATCTGTTGACCCTCTGTGCAGGGGAGCGGTACAGGATCTGTTAACCCTCTGTGGAGGGGAGGGGGTACAGGATATGTTGACCCTCTGTGCAGGGGAGGAGGTACAGGATCTGTTGACCCTCTGTGCAGGGGAGGGGGTACAGGATCTGTTGATCTGTGCAGGGGAGCGGTGGATCTGTTAACCCTCTGTGGAGGGGAGCGGTACAGGATCTGTTGACCCTCTGAGGGGAGGGGGTACAGGATCTGTTGGCCCTCTGTGCAGGGGAGGGGGTACAGGATCTGTTGGCCCTCTGTGCAGGGGGGGGTAGGATCTGGTCTGTGCAGGGGAGCAGGATCTGTTGACCCTCTGTGGAGGGGAGGGGGTACAGGATCTGTTGGCCCTCTGTGCAGGGGAGGGGGTACAGGATCTGTTGACCCTCTGTGCAGGGGAGGGGGTACAGGATCTGTTGACCCTCTATGGAGGGGAGGGGGTACAGGATCTGTTGGCCCTCTGCCAGGGCCCAGGGGACACTGGTGGCGCCCATGTCTCAGGAGGTATGAGCTCGCCATGTAACACTAGAGCCACACGGAATGGAGGGGTGGATGGGTGATGAAGGGAGGAAGGAAGAAGATAAATCTGGTGAAGTAGATGGAGAAGAGAAGGAAAGTAAGTTTGAGATGAGAGGGAGTGAAAATAAAGGCATTGGAGAGAGTAATGGATAGAAAGAGTGGTGAGAATGAGAAATGGAGACAGACATGGGTGTGAGTATTAAGGGAGGAAAGGGGAGGGGTGTCACTGTGAGGGAGAGAGCGGTGACAGGGGGTGGTGGTCTATCCTGGGTTATTGTGTGCGTAGGTGACAGTGAAACGGATTCCTCTTCTGAGAAGCAGGATAGGGCACTGGTGTTACCGGGGTATAAATAGCCTGCCATGGTTGCTGTGTTTACCTCAGCAAATGCACAGGGAAGCCCCCTGAAGAACGCAAGGGCCCAGATCCAACAACCTGCTCCAATATGCGAGACAGACATGCCTGTTATGCAGAGCGGGGCCTGTCATCTTGTTCCAGACGGACTCTTTCAAGGCAGAGTGCAGAAGCTACTGCCACCTCAGTTGAGTTATCCTGCAATGAGTACGTTTACATGCACACTAATAATTCAATATTAAACTGATTATGGCACTAGGCCAAGTATGTAAACACCTTGCTCTGCTTACAGTTATCTTAATCGGCGTAAGGTCAAAATCGAACTATTAGGACATGTAAATAGCTTAATGGACGTTGCAGCTGTGTATGTGATCTACGCATGTGCCAGCACCAGTAGCGCAAGCCTCCCTCTTATGCTCGAGTGAAGTGAGTTTTTAAAAAAAACTGAAAAAATGTATCTTAGAAATAGTTTTCGCATACAAACTTTATATGTCTGAATCAAAAAGGTTTCGCAAAAAAAGGTAGAACGTTTATTTTGATTGCCGATATTCTGCATTTATCAAGTCCCATAGGTAGCCTGAATTCAGATATGTCCATGTAAACAGGATTATTAGGGAAATGGTTCTTCTTGCAAAGCATGTCAACAAAAATTTTAACTTGATTATCCACAATATTCGTATTATTGTGTGGATGTAACTTTGCTCACTGTGTCTGAAATCAGTTTAATAACCTTTTACTCAAGTGGGCTAAATCAGGATCACACAGAGTGTTTATTGGTAGTCTTAAACAAATCTACTTTGAAACAAAAGTATATACACCACACATACATTTTGGGCTTAAAAAAATTGACACCTGTACCATGTTAGATATGAGTTGAAAATGTATTTCATCGCAATATTACACTTTATATACATCACAGAAAACTGAAATATAACAAATAGAAACACCATAGTTTTTGCATTTAAAAAAAAAAAGGTTATTAATTCTGAAAAATATGAATAACATTCCACCCATGAGGCCAATAGAGGGCGATTTGGTCATTTCACTGCAGGAAAATATTCTGAAACCCAGTATTACAGGCAAGGGAGAAAAAACACACACTGAAAACAATAGAATAATGGGATGGATGCATCATACAGTATGTCCCATCCAAATGTTAACGTGCAAATATCCATTTGGAAAACTACCTTTTGTCTCGCAATATTGTCCCCTATCTCCTTAAACCTTCACGGCATTCTTCTTCTACACAACTTGTCTGGTCTACTCTTTGTCCCCCCATTCTGCCTCTGTTGAAACAGCAGCCGTAGAGCATACTTACTGTCTCTTCATCCTAGGGTGGTTGATGGTTTTTCCATCAATCTCTGACACAGACCAGGCTATTTACACTACCAGGAACTGAAGAACTTCCCAGAGTAGTCAACTACCCCTGGAATGACTATGAAGCTTCTTGTGGGAAATACTTTCATTGGGAAAGAATAACAGCCACTGTGTCAATTAGGGGAAAACACACCGAGATCTGGGAAGAGGATTTAAATAACTTGGTGGGAAGTGAATGTCCAGTGCTTGGTGTCAAAGTTTAAACTTGACATAACCCTGGACCCAAACATTGAATAAGAGGAATATTTATTTAAATAATTAATATATTTTGTGTAATGATACATTGATCAGCCATTCCCGGTGTAGAAATGCTGACGCTATCCATTTTCACTTGAATGCACTTTGTGCTCAACTCAACGTTGCATCCTAATATCCAATGATAGAATTTCAGAAAGAATATCTTCAAATTATTTCACATTAGAAAGAGTAACATCCATCATATGATATCACTTCAGAAAGAGCAACATCCATCATATGATATCACTTCAGAAAGATCAACATCCATCATATGATATCACTTCAGAAAGAGCAACATCCATACTTTCCGCTTTCCTTTGTATGAGTTAATGCAGTCACCATTCCTAGATTCAAAAGCCTGCAAAGGGGCCAAATCGTCATATTAGGTAATGCTCTATTTGGAAATAGAATGTTCATTGGAACCTTGATGGATAGAATGTCGGCAGATAATCAAGGTCCAGCGGCTGAGAACCAAGCATTGCCTGATTACATTTCTTTCCCTTGAGAACTTTTGTGGAATTCAGCCCAAAAGAGATACTTGACCGGCCCAGCCTTGTAAAAAGTCAGCCCCTTAAAGGACCCTTGTGTCAATAGCAGTCTCTGTCCCAACGAGCTGGCCACCTGCCAGGACTTGGCTTCCAGACACTAATTCAGTCCAAAGCTCTTCTAATGATTGAAAACTAAGGGACCGCTGTCAGGGGGGCCAGTGGTACGCTGTTGAGTCTTGCTCATTTAGTTGAGCCCGTCATTAGCTATAGGGCACACACCAGAAATCAGATAAAGAAAGTGAACATTTCCTCAAGGAACCCCCATATGACTGGAAAGCTGATACTTGTTGGAAGTACAGTGAGGGAAGAAAGTATTTGATCCCCTGCTGATTTTGTATGTTTGCCCACTGACAAAGAAATGATCTGTCTATAATTTTAATGGTAGGCTTATTTGAACAGTGAGAGACAGAATAACAACAAAAAAATAGAGAAAAAAACGCATGTAAAAAATGTTAAAAATTGCATTTTAGTGAGGGAAATAAGTATTTGACTCCCTCTGCAAAACATGACTTAGTACTTGGTGGCTAAACTCTTGTTGGCAATCACAGAGGTCAGACTTTTCTTGTAGTTGGCCACCAGGTTTGCACACATCTCAGGAGGGATCCCACTCCTCTTTGCAGATCTTCTCCAAGTCATTAAGGTTTCGAGGCTGACGTTTGGCAACTCGAACCTTCAGCTCCCTCCACAGATTTTCTATGGGATTAAGGTCTGGAGACTGGCTAGGCCACTCCAGGACCTTAATGTGCTTCTTCTTGAGCCACTCCTTTGTTGCCTTGGCCGTGTATTTTGGGTCATTGTCATGCTGGAATACCCATCCACGACCCATTTTCAATGCCCTGGCAGAGGGAAGGAGGTTGTCACCCAAGATTTGACGGTACATGGCCCCGTCCATCGTCCCTTTGATGCAGTGAAGTTGTCCTGTCCCCTTAGCAGAAAAACATCCCCAAAGCAGAATGTTTCCATCTCCATGTTTGACGGTGGGGGTGGTGTTCTTGGGGCCACAGGCATCATTCCGACGCCTCCAAACACGGCAAGTTGAGTTGATGCCAAAGAGCTCCATTTTGGTCTCATCTGACCACAACACTTTCACCCAGTTGTCCTTTGAATCATTCAGAAGTTCATTGGCAAACTTCAACTGGGAATTTATATGTGCTTTCTTGAGCAGGTGGACCTTGTGGGCGCTGCAGGATTTCAGTCCTTCACAGCGTAGTGTGTTACCAATTGTTTTCTTGGTGACTATGGTCCCAGCTGCCTTGAGATCATTTACAAGATCCTGATTCCTCACTGTTTTCATGATCATTGCAACTCCATGAGGTGAGATCTTGCATGGAGCCCCAGGCTGAGGGAGATTGACAGTTCTTTTGTGTTTCTTCCATTTGCGAATAATCTCGCCAACTGTTGTCACCTTCTCACCAAACTGCTTGGCGATGGTCTTGTAGCCCATTTCAGCCTTGTGTAGGTCTACAATCTTGTCTCTGACATCCTTGGAGAGCTCTTTGGTCTTGGTCATGTTGGAGAGTTTGGAATCTGATTGATTGATTGCTTCTGTGGACAGGTGTCTTTTATACAGGTAACAAACTGAGATTAGGAGTACTCCCTTTAAGAGTGTGCTCCTAATCTCAGCTCGTTACCTGTATAAAATACACCTGGGAGTCAGAAATCTTTCTGATTGAGAGGGTGTACTTATTTCCCTCATTAAAATGCAAATCAATTTATAACATTTTTGACATGCGTTTTTTTGTATTTTTTTGTTGTTATTCTGTCTCTCACTGTTCAAATAAATCTACCATTAAAATTATAGACGGATCATTTCTTTGTCAGTGGGCAAACGTACAAAATCAGCAGGGGATAAAAAAAAAAATTCTTCCTCACTGTAGTGTGGAAACAGCACTAGTGGGGGTATTGCCTAGTACCCAGACTAATACCAGGTTTAGCATGAGACCCCTATGGATGGTCCAAAACCGTTATCTGGGATGTCCAAAACATTACTGTCAGACCTCTTGTCACTCACTCACTCACTCACTCACTCACTCACTCACTCACTCACTCACTCACTCACTCACTCACTCACTCACTCACTCACTCACTCACTGGCTCACTCACTCACTGGTTCTTCTTCGCTAGTTTCTAGGAGCATAGTGCCTGGACATTTGTATCTCCACACCGTCGTATTCTGGGCCAGGTCCCAGCCTGATGTAGTGTTGAGTCCCAGGTTGTGTAGGTCGTACTCCAACTGGTCGGACCACCTGGCTCTCTGTCTTCCTCTTGGGTGTGGCCAGTTGGGAGATGGGTCCTTGAGGATGAGGGCAGGCTCCAGAGGCGGGTTTGATCTGTCCAGGTGGCCAAACAGTTGGGAGTCGGGAGGCTCTGATGTCTTTCGCCGTATTGTGTTTGGGCTGTGATCGCGCCATGTAATTCCCAGTAGGCGTAGGCACTTGCCGTCAAAGGCATCACGGCGGATTGAGTTATCTGGGAGGTCCAAAAAAGTGATCTTGATTTAAATTCTACAGTAAGAAGTCAGACCAATCTGCTAATGAGAGATACTATTACTACACTTGGCAAAGTCCACATACTCTTTAAGTTGTTTCCATAGAAATGAGAACACAGATAATCTTCTGTCACACTTTATTCTAAACAAGAAAGTTAACAATAGCACTAGCAATTTAGGCATTCATTGGATATAGAGCCTACCAAACTACTGCAAAGTTTGATTTTTAGATTTATTTCTACAAAATTGTCTGTCAATCGACCTAGATTCAGATAATAGGGGACATAATGTGGTTACCTAATGGCTGTAAAATAAAATAAAATGTCATTATTTCTGTAAGTACAAATAGATGACTAGGATTGGCACCAGAGGCATGGTTTTATTAACTTTTTTTGTGAGCAGTCCTGATTCCTATAGCACCCGTTAGTCAGTGTTTGCGAGTGGAAAATGTGACCACCAGCTTTTCTGGCCCTGGCACATTGGCACACATACAGACAGACAGACACACACGCACGGGCACACACACACACACACACACACACACACACACACACACACACACACACACACACACACACACACACACACACACACGGCAACTGGCAAACAAAACTTGATTCCACTGTGGTAAAGAAGGAACTCCTCCCAAACCTTGCTCTGTCTCCATCCAGTGCTGCTCTAACATACTGTGGATTGTGGCTAAGGCAGGATTGTTATTGTCAGGATGAGCCCAGAGGTGATATGAAGTATTATCATTTTTTTTTGCGCTTTGGATGCCATTTTTACAAGTACAGTGGGGCAAAAAAGTATTTAGTCAGCCACCAATTGTGCAAGTTCTCCCACTTAAAAAGATGAGAGAGGCCTGTAATTTTCATCATAGGTACAATTCAACTATGACAGTCAAAATGAGAATTTTTTTTCTCCAGAAGATCACATTGTAGGATTTTTAATGAATTTATTTGCAAATTATGGTGGAAAATAAGTATTTGGTCAATAACAAAAGTTTATCTCAATACTTTGTTATATATCCTTTGATGGCAATGACAGAGGTCAAACGTTTTCACAAGGTTTTCACACACTGTTGCTGGTATTTTGGCTCATTCCTCCATGCAGATCTCCTATAGAGCAGTGATGTTTTGGAGCTGTTGCTGGGCAACACAGACTTTCAACTCCCTCCAAAGATTTTCTATGGGGTTGAGATCTGGAGACTGGCTAGGCCACTCCAGGACCTTGAAATGCTTCTTATGAAGCCACTCCTTCGTTGCCCGGGCAGTGTGTTTGGGATCATTGTCATGCTGAAATACCCAGCCACGTTTCATCTCAATGCCCTTGCTGATGGAAGGAGGTTTTCACTCAAAATCTCACGATACATGGCCCCATTCATTCTTTCCTTTACACGGATCAGTCGTCCTGGTCCCTTTGCAGAATAACAGCCCCAAAACATGATGCTTCCACCCCCATGCTTCACAATAGGTATGGTGTTCTTTGGATGCAACTCAGCATTCTTTGTCCTCCAAACACGAGTTGAGTTTTTACAAAAAAAGTTATATTTTGGTTTCATCTGACCATATGACATTCTCCCAATCTTCTTCTGAATCATCCAAATGCTCTCTAGCAAACTTCAGACGGGCCTGGACATGTACTGGCACTGCAGGATTTGAGTCCCTGGCGGCGTAGTGTGTTACGGATTTCTTCAAACCAAGCTGCTTACCTATTGCAGATTCAGTCTTCCCAGCCTGGTGCAGGTCTACAATTTTGTTTCTGGTGTCCTTTGACAGCTCTTTGGTCTTGGCCATAATGGAGTTTGGAGTGTGACTCTTTGAGGTTGTGGACAGGTGTCTTTTATACTGATAACAAGTTCAAACAGGTGCCATTAATACAGGTAATGGGCGGAGGAAAGAGCAGCCTCTTAAAGAAGAAGTTACAGGTCTGTGAGAGCCAGAAATGTTGCTTGTTTGTAGGTGACCAAATACTTATTTTCCACCATAATTTGCAAATAAATTCATTAAAAATCCTACAATGTGATTTTCTGGATTTTTTCCCCTAATTTTGTCTGTCATAGTTGAAGTGTACCTATGACGAAAATTACAGGCCTCTCTCATCTTTTTAAGTGGGAGAACTTGCACAATTGGTGGCTAACTAAATACTTTTTTGCTCCACTGTATGTGGTGAATTTTCAAAACTCTTAGTACAAAACTCTTGTAGACTTGTAATGCAGCAAGTCTCATATTCAGCACTTTTTCTTGAGCATTAATTTTGCTTGAAGACATCTTTCACAGCACAACCATTGATCCAAAATATAAGTAAACTTTGAAATACCATGACAACATTGATTTTAATCACCAAAACAGTGAAACAGTGATTATCAATTAATCCAATGGCTAAAAATGCAAGATACATGTTCCAAAATTGCCCTTTGAATGTAATATGCTACAGAAATGTACATAGTTTTTCATTAGGCAATACACTTGCACTATCCATTAATATGGACTGAACATCAAATTTCTATCCCATGTGTGATCAAAGGTGTGATCATTGATGCAATAAATAAATTGTATTGTTCAGATACATACAGTAATTATGTCTGACTGTGATCTAATGAAACAAATTAAATAAATGAAAGAAACAATGTTAAGCAGGCACTAGTTTGCATCAATCCTGTCTTGAGCATTTGGCCGTAGGTTCTCATTGACATCACGGAACATGTCCTCATTCTTCATGCACCTGGGGAAAAAGTTTTTGGCATGGGGAATCCAAGCCTGACATACAGTACCAGTCAAAATTTTGGACACACCTACTCATTCAAGGGTTTTTCTTTGTAATTACTATTTTCTACATTGTAGAATAATAGTTAAGACATCACAACTATGAAATAGCACATATGGAATCATGTAGTAACCAAGAAAGTGTTAAACAAGTCAAAATATATTTTAGATTGTTCAAAGTAGCCATACTTTTCCTTTATGACAGCTTTGCACACTCTTGGCATTCTCTCAAACAGCTTCATGAGGAATTATTTTCCAACAGTCTTGAAGAAGTTCCCACATATGCTGAGCACTTGTTGGCTGCTTTTCCTTCACTCTGTGGTCCAACTCATCCCAAACCATCTCCATTGGTTTGAGGTTGGGTGATTGTGGAGGCCAGGTCATCTGGTGCAGCACCATCACTCTCCTTCTTGGTCAAATAGCCCTTCCTGAAGGTGTGTTTTGGGTCATTGTCCTGTTGAAAAATAAATGATAGTCCCACTAAGAGCAAACCAGATGGGATGGCATATTGCTGCAGAATGCTGTGGTAGCTATGCTGGTTAAGTGCACCTTGAAATGTAAATAAATCGCAGACCACCCCCACACCATCACACCTCCTCCTCCATGCTTTACGGTGGGAACCACACAAGTGCAGATCATCCGTTCGCCTACTCTGTGTCTAACAAAGACACGGTGGTTGGAACCAAATATCTCAAATTTGGACTCATCAGACCAAAAGACAGATTTCCACCGGTCTAATGTCCATTGCTCGTGTTTCTTGGCTCAATCAAGTCTATTTTTCTTATTGGTGTCCTTTAGTAGTGATTTCTTTTAGAGGTCGACCGATTAATCGGAATGGCCGATTAATTAGGGCCGATTTCAAGTTGTCATAACAATCGGTAATCTGCATTTTTGGACACCGATCATGGCCGATTACATTGCACTCCACGAGGGGACTGTGTGGCAGGCTGACTACCTGTTATGCGAGTGCAGCAAGGAGCCAAGGTAAGGTGCTGCTAGCATTAAACGTATCTTATAAAAAACAATACATCTTAACATAATCACTAGTTAACTACACATGGTTGAGGATATTACTAGTTTATCTAGCTTGTCCTGCGTTGCATATAATCGATGCGGTGCCTGTTAATTTATCATTGAATCATAGCCTACTTCGCCAAACGGGTGATTTAATAAGCTCATTCGCGAAAAAAGAGAACTGTCGTTGCACCAATGTGTACCTAACCATAAACATCAACGCCTTGCTTAAAATCAATACACAAGTATATATTTTTAACCTGCATATTAATTGAATATTGCCTGCTAACATAAATGTCTTTTGACTAGGGAAATTGTGTCACTTCTCTTGCGTTCTGTGCAACAGAGTCAGGGTATATGCAGCTGTTTGGGCCGCCTGGCTTGTTGCAAACTGTGTGAAGACTATTTATTCCTAACAAAAACAGCCAACTTCTCCAAACGGGGGATGATTTAACTAAAGCGCATTTGCGGAAAAAAATCACAATCGTTGCACGAATGTACCTAACCATAAACATCCATGCCTTTATTAAAATCAATACACAGAAGTATATTTTATTAAACCTGCATATTTAGTTAAAAGAAATCCAGGCAATATTAACCAGGTGAAATTGTGTCACTTCTCTTGCGTTAATTGCACGCAGAGTCAGGGTATATGCAACAGTTTGGGCCGCCTGGCTGGTTGCGAACTAATTTGCCAGCATTTTACGTAATTATGACATAACATTGAAGGTTGTGCAATGTAACAGGAATATTTAGACTTATGGATGCCACCCATTAGATAAAATACGGAACGGTTCCGTATTTCACTGAAAGAATAAACTTTTTCTTTTCGAAATGATCGTTTCTGGATTTAACCATATTAATGACCTAAGGCTCATATTTCTGTGTGTTATTATATTATAATTAAGTATATGATTTGATATTTGATAGAGCAGTCTGACTGAGCGGTGGTAGGCAGCAGCAGGCTCGCAAGCATTCATTCAAACAGCACTTTTGTGCGTTTGCCAACAGCTCTTCGCTGTGCTTCAAGCATTGAGCTGTTTATGACTTCAAGCCTATCAACTCCCGAGCAGGTTAGCGGGGTGCGCTCTAATAGCGTTTCAATCGGTGACGTCACTCGCTCTGAGAACTTGAAGTAGTTGTTCCCCTTGCTCTGCAAGGGCCGCGTATTTTGTGGAGTGATGGGTAACGATGCTTCGAGGGTGGCTGTTGTCGATGTGTTCCTGGTTCGAGCCCAGGTAGGGGCGAGGAGAGAGACGGCATTACTAAAGTGCCTATGAGAACATCCAATAGTCAAAGGTATATGAAATACAGATGGTATAGAGAGAAATAGTCCTATAATTCCTATAATAACTACAACCTAAAACTTCTTACCTGGGAATATTGAAGACTCGTGTTAAAAGGAACCACCAGCTTTCATATGTTCTCATGTTCTGAGCAAGAAACTTAAACATTGGCTTTTTTACATGGCACATATTGCATTTTTACTTTCTTCCCCAACACTTTTGTACGAAGAGTTGTAAAAAGGTACCACATACTTGTGAAAATTGAAAAAAAATATGGTATTAACTGAATGATAATTATATAGGACTGATAACTGACTCACCCAGAACTGTTAACCGTACTGTTTGATGAGTGACTTGCCCACACGACCTCTAACATAATTACCACACTGATACACTGTATACATACGTCTTGTACTGTGATATAAAATAGATCCATTTACAACATTGGGAAGTAGGAACACTGGGGACACATATATTCTGTGGTGTTCATTCAGTGCAAGGCCTGAAATACGACTACTATACCCCAAACACCTAGTGATTCTAATCAAATCTACAGTACACTCTCTTCACCATTCTGATGATGTCATCTGCTATGTTTTACTTCAGTAACACTCCTGGTTTGACTGGGTTTTACACACATTGTTTTGGCAGTGCTTGTTTTCATATGTGTGCGAATAAGAGAGAGAGGAAAAGACTGTCGGGCCCAAAAATTGGATGCAGCAGTAGGTTGAGCAACTCGTCATGGTTAACCTCAGATTTATCATATTTGTTACGTCCTACAGTAGGCCTACAGATGCAGGATCTTAATTTGATCACCCCCAGGATAACTTTCCTGCATGCAGGACATTTCATATTTGTTGTGTATTTGAGGTTTAAAAAGGGATATGAAGTTTGTAATTTCCACTTTGAAATTACAGACTTGACTTTCCCTTATGAAAAACGTATCAACCCCTTGAAAAATGTCCATTAATTATAATCCATAATATAATCCACATATAATCCACATACTGTAACAATTCACATTTCCTGTTGCTGCAGGATTATTTTCCTGCTGTAGCAAACTGGCTCAAATTAAGATCCTACATCTGTATACCGTTATTATTATTCTGCTGTTGGTTAAAATATTAAGTTATTTGTTCCATTATTCGTTTTAGTAACTGTTTCATTTTTGCACTACACTCAGCATGACCTTGTGTCCCTAAAGCACGGCGTGTTTCTGTTTTGAAGTCACAACAACTACTGATATTTTGCTAGTTACAGTACTAGGTAGCTCTGCTCACGGGGGATGGCATTCACTACATTTTTATTTAAATGTATTTATTCTTTATTTTTTCAGGGTAATCTATTGAGGCCAGGGTCTCATTCTCAAGGGCACCCTGATCACAGTAATACAATGTGAAACAAAACAGCAATCAATACAACAACAAAAATACAGCACAAAATGTGAGGAAAACTGTTACATTCCACAGTTAATGTGTCTTCAATCAACACTTTAAATTACCCGAGCGGCACCAGAGCATAGAACATTTAATGACTTTTGTACATTTTTCCAACAGTGAGGTACATTAAAACTAAAAGAGGATTTACCTAATTCCGTGGAGACCTGAGGTACCTCAGCCAACCTTTTGATACAGAATGCAGTGATGAGTATTACAACTCTGTGCTAGTATAAGCGTCAGTGTGGTTGCTCCGCCGTGGCAGAGAGGACCGACAGGCTTCAGCACCACTCAACACAATGGCCTCTGCCTGTGAAGCTGCCCACGACACATACTTCACACCTTATTGTTGGTTTGCCATGGGAAGAAGATAATTTGACCGCTAACAGATGGAGGTCGGGAGGTGGAAAGGTTAAAGGTCACTACAAGACGTGTGATCCAGAATGATCCAGTTTGGAAAGATGGGCTACTGTAGTTCATACGGCATCAATGTGGCTGAAACAGATGTTATTGCGGGTGTAGCCAAATGCTTGGGTTCCCATCTCCAACAGTGCAGTAATATCTAACAATAGACAACAATGCACACAAATGCCCTTAGGACCCTGAAACAAAGTGGCCATAAGTGCTATCTTCCAAGAGAGAGACAACGTTGGATTCTCATTTTAATGATGGAGACGAATGATTAGATTGTGAGATTGTCGCTGCTTTACAAATGGAACATTGCTATGGGAAGTGAAATCATTTATAAGTGACTGTTCCCCGCTATCCTATTACCACAAACCAGCGGAAACTATGTCTCAGACTATATAGCACTCAGTGAATTTCATTTAAGTCGTCAACTCTGCATAACCTTTGCATGATTCTACTCTTAGGTGATGCAGTTGTATAGTAGTGTAGGCATACCCAGCATATTGTAAGTAAGTACATCTCAACATGCCTGTTTTAAGACTAGCCTTCCCTTCCCCACAGTGTAGAAACAGCCTCAGAGGGTCCATTAGTCCTGACCTTGATGGCCAGCAGGTGTGTCCTTTTTCAAACAGTCAGCCCTCGGTCCCACCCTTGCCCAAAGATATTGGATTTTCGGGATAAACCCACTTGGAATGGGATGAGAGGAGCCCTGAGAATAGAAGCCCGCTGCCCTCCCTGTCCTCCCTACGCACACCGAGCGTCCGGAATCCCAGGCGCTCCGCGGAGCGGTGACGGACGGAATTCTACGGATTGTTTACAGATCAGTCACACAGCTGCGAGAGAGACAGACAGACGGCCACACTTCACCACCTAGTTAGAGGGCCAGATAACGGCACCAAACACATTCACATACCCCTCTCTGCTGCCCTCTCTCTTCTCTGATGTCCACACTCACATAGTGTAACGGTTTTCCTCCTCTTCTTACGAGGAGTATGAAGAATCGGACCAAAGCGCAGCGTGGGAAGTGTTCATGTTATTTTTATTTAAACTGAACACAAAACAAAATAACAAGAGAATGAACGAAAACGAAACAGTCCTGTCAGGTGTAGAAACACAAAACAGAAAACAACTACCCTCAACCCATAGTGGGAAAACAGGCTGCCTAAGTATGGTTCTCAATCAGAGACAACGACAGACAGCTTTCCCTGATTGAGAACCATACCCGGCCAAAAACAAAGAAATAGCCTGGCTGGGGAGACCTACAGGAGGCCTGGTGCGTGGAGGAGGCACCGGATGGACTGGGCTGTGGGGGAGCACTGGAGCTCTGATGCGCAGCCTTGGCACCACTCCTCCAGGCTGGATGACCACTTTAGCCCGGACCCTCCAGAGTGCAGGAATAGGTGGAACCGGCCTGTGGGAGAACACTGGAGATCTGGTGCATACCACTCGCATCTCTCCCTTAGGCTCAATGCCCACATTCGCCCGGCACGGGCGGAACGCAGGCACAGGGCGCACTGCACTCTCCCAGCGCCCCGGAGACACAGCACGCAGAGCCGGCGCAGGATACCCTGGGCCGAAACGGCGTACCGGAGACCAAACACGCTGAGCTGGCACAACACGCCCTGGCTGGATGCCCACTCTCGCATGGCACTTGCCACTGGCCTATAGCGCTCCGGGCTATGAGCGCCACCTGGCGACACTGTGCGCTTGACCGCATAACACGGTGCCTGACCAGTACTGCGCTTCTTCCAGTAAGCACGGGGAGTTGTCTCAGGTCTATCGCCTGACTCCGCCAATCTCCCTGTGTGCCCCCCCCCAAAAGTTTTGGGGGGCTGCCTCTCGTGCCTGTTGCGCTGCCTTACCTCATATCGCCGCCGCTCAGCTCTCGCTGCCTCCAGATCTTCCTTGGGGTGGCGATATTCTCCAGCCTGTGCCCAGGGTCCCTTGCCTTCCAGTATCTCCTCCCATGTCCATTTCTCCAGATATCGCTGCCTCTCGTTACCATGCTGCTTGGTCCTTTCTTGGTGGGTAGTTCTGTAAAGGTTTTCCTCCTCTTCTGACGAGGAGTATGAAGGATCGGACCAAAGCACAGTGTGGTAAGTGTTCATGTTATTTTTTATTTAAACTGAACTTAAATAGAACGCCCACCCTAGTCGGGGCGTGACACACACACACACACACACACACACACACACACACTAAGGGTATGCATATATCTGCCATATATGCATCTCTACTACAAAAGATGCATTGTCATATACCTATGTAAATGTAGACCTAACAGGTTTGTGGTTAACTAATATCCATGTATTTTGAAAGGGTTACATTATATTTAAATGTGTTTTAGTATAACTAGGATGTTTCTTTCTTAACTCGAAGTAAACATTTTTGTTTTGAATCCTCTTTTTGTGGAACTTAGTGTGAGCTAAATGAAGGTTCTGCTTCCATGTAGGTTTACAGTGAATACCTTTCGGATAAACAGGTAAAAAAAGATTCTCTCCATTGAGCATCGTCCAAAGCCTGTTCCCAGAACCTTGGCCAGCGTATGACCGTGACCTTACACCACTATGGCTCAAGCTATTTTCATGTATTTAAAGTTTCGGACAGAGCCCAGACAGGTTAGCAGTTGGAAGGGCAGTAATACCTGGTGAGATCAAAGTGTGTCTGGTATGAGGCTAACGTGAGTCATTTATAGATACTCCCCCCAAGCCTCCATCGCCAAACTAACACCCACTCTCGTATAGTTGGAGGGTGGCATTGTCTTCACGCCCTCATAACCAGAATTTATGTCTAAAGTCAATGAGCTGCTCTCCCTGCACCCCCCTCATGAATATGTGGATTGAAATTGTCCGTCCAATAGAGAAGTGCCATTATCCTGTGTTATTTTAGACGGTTGTCCATAAAACACATTACTTTGGATTGTGGCGTGGTATCTATCCCCATTGTGGCGGGCCAGTAAATCTGAGCTAGAACCCAAACTAATAGAGACAATAAGAGACTTGATAGACACACACACACACACACACACACACACACACACACACACACACACACACACACACACAGACAGCTGAACCCATCTTTAATTTCCCCACCTGCTTCAGTGCCTTGGCTCACCTCACACTTATAAAGAGGGAGGTGTTTGGCTCCCTCTACTGTTTAATGCGTCATGGTACATTAACATTGTCTGTCCTTGATGCTTCTCATGCCAAGTCCAAGGTATTTCCTGTCCCCAAATGTATTCTGATCAAAATGAATTATGTCTGTCTGTCCGCCCATCTGTCTGTCTGTCTGTCTGTCTCTGTCTATCTGTCTGTCTGAATGTTTGTCTGTCTCTCTCTGTCCGTCTGCATGTCTGTCGGTCTGTCTCTCTGTATCTCTCTCTCTCTCTCTGTCTGTCTATGTGTCTGTCTGTTTGCCTCTCTGTGTGTGTGCTGGTCCAGAGCTGTTGGAGACGCGGACGGCACGGCCCTTCTCCTTCTCCTTCAACACCAGTGACTACCGCATCCTGCACATGGACCAGGACCAGGGCCGTCTCTACCTGGGCAGCCGGGAGTATCTGGTGGCCCTGGACATGCACAACATCAACAAGGAGCCCCTCATAGTAAGAGCAAACACTATAATGACTCCTATGATAAATATTCCATAGAGATACATATTATATCTGATTAGATTTTCCTGACCAATATGGCCGTCCTGTATTCCTGTTTCCAGGATCCATTCCAGTGTTTTATTTACATGTATGTGGTAAATTTTCAAAACTCTTAGTACAAAACTCTTGTAGACTTCTTGTGCATTAATTTTGCTTGAAGACATCTTTCACAGCACAACCATTGATCCAAAATATAAGTAAACTTTGAAATACCATGACAACATTGATTTTAATCACCAAAACACATAATGATATCTTCTCAATTTAGTTATTTTAATAACCAGTTAATCCAATGGCTAAAAATGCAAGATACATGTTCCAAAATTGCCCTTTGAATGTAATATGCTACAGTACTGTAAATTCAAGAAATGTACAGTTTTTCATTAGGCAATACACTTGCACTATCCATTAATATGGACTGAACATCAAATTTCTATCCCATGTGTGATCAAAAAAAATGACAGGCCTCTCTCATCTTTTTAAGTGGGAGAATTTGCACAATTGGTGGCTGACTAAATACTTTTTTCCCCCACTGTAATTCGGTTGCCATTTGTAGGCCTATGAGTGCAAATAATAGTAATACTTTATGTCTACAGGTATTTATGCCTTTGTGATGTCATATTATAAGGCTTAGAATATGTTATGTCTCCATGTAGAGGCACCAGATCTGAAATGTTGAATTTTGTACTCTTCTTCCTTCAGATTCACTGGCCGGCCACTACCCAGAGGAAAGGAGAGTGTAGAATGACTGGAAAGGGTGGGCAGGTGAGTGCCCTTTACCTCTTGACTTTTAGCTTTGATGTATGAAAAATGCTACACAAATTCTGCTGTTGTTGTTGTTGTTGTATTTATGTAAATTATGTACAGTGTATTGTAACTCTGTTCCCTCTGTACTAATCAGGGGGAGTGTGCAAACTTTGTGCGTCTGATTGAACCCTGGAATCGCACACACCTATACACCTGTGGCACAGGGGCCTATAAGCCTATCTGCACCTTCATCAACAGAGGATGGAGAGCAGAGGTACGGACACACACATGCACACAGACACACACACAAACATTCCTACCTCCATATATTGTCCTCTCTGTGCAGGAGTACCTGTTTAGGCTGGTCCCTGGCTATGGGGACTCAGGGAAAGGGAAATGCTCATATGACCCTCGACAGGAGAACGCTGCGGCCCTTATCAGTGAGACCTCTTCTTATCTGTTCATCATTACAGTTCCCACCACAGTCCTCCCTTATGGTACCTATAGCCATTATCATAATCCATTGTGCTGTTTCCTTCCCCTTATACAGATGGGAATCTGTATGCAGGGGTCCACGTTGACTTCATGGGCACGGATCCGGCCATCTTTAGAACCCTGGGGGACAGACCTGCTGTCAGGACGGAGCAATATGACTCCCGCTGGCTGAATGGTGAGTTGGCCCCTCTGACTCACAGGTGACACACTGAGCAACCCATGACTGCTTTTCCCTGAGAAAAAGTCAGCCACACCAGTCTGTGCCTAGGTACATCGCTTATATTTCTCTCTCTCGCTCTCTCTCTCACTCTCTTGCTTACCCTCCTTTCTCAAATGGACTAATCTCCCTCACTTCGTCTCCAGAGCCAGTGTTTGTTAAGATCCAGCAGATTCCTGACAGCTCCGAGAGGAATGATGATAAACTCTACTTCTTCTTCCGGGAGAAGAGTCTGGATGGTGCCGGGGGGGCCAGCCCCAGTGTCCTGGCCAGGGTGGGCCGAGTATGCCTGGTGAGAGACCCCCGTATATATTCCCCCTGACCGCACAAAGACACACGCACGCACACAAACACACATTTTGAAAAAACGTTATGAAACAGAAAATACACTGAGTATACCAAACATTAGGAACACCTTCCTAATATTGAGTTGCACCCCCCCTCTTTTGCCCTCAGAACAGCCTCAATTTGTCAGGGCATGGACTCTACAAGGTGTGGAAAGTGTTCCACAGGGATGCTGGCCCATGTTGACTCTAATGCTTCCCACAGTTGTGTCAAGTCGGCTGGATGACCTTTGGGTGGTGGACTCATTCTTGAAACACACGTGAAAAGCATGAAAAATCCAGCAGTGTTACAATTCTTGACACAAACCGGTGCGCCTGGCACCAACTACCATACCCCATTATTTTTTCTTGCCCATTCACCCTCTGAATGGCACACATACACAATCTATGTCTCAATTGTCTCAAAGCTTAAACATCCTTCTTTATCCATTCTCCTCCCCTTCGTCTACACTGTAAGGGATCAATAAGGGATCATACATTTCACCTGGACAGTCTGTCATGGAAAGAGCAGGTGTTCTTAATGTTTTGTACACTCAGTGTAAGTCTTCATATTCAAGTTATGGTAATACCTTCGTTTCAAAGGATCTTCTCCCATTTTGTGCCCACTGAACACACAACCATTGGACCCTAGAATGCCAAATGGTGGTGGTGATGATATTGAGTGATCTTGCAAATGGAAATGTGTAAATGATTCCAAACTTTGTTTCACCTCCCCAGAATGATGATGGGGGTCAGAGGTCACTGGTCAACAAGTGGACGACCTTCCTGAAAGCTCGGCTGGTGTGCTCAGTGATAGGGAGCGATGGTGTGGAGACCTATTTCGACGAGCTGAGTGAGACTGCTTTTCATTGCTACTGTAATGACAGCAGGCTGCAATTCAATCAATTGCAGATAAAGGAAAACCACAATGCTGCTTTACTCTGAATGTTTACAGCCTTTGGCCTTGTTTTGACACTTGTTTATAGAAAAGGCACTGTTACACCTGTAGTACCTGTCAAATGTTTGGACACCTACTCATTCCAGAGTTTTTCTTAATTGTTACTATTTTCTACATTGTAGAATAATAGTGAAGACATTAAAACTATGAAATAACACATATGGAATCATGTATTAACCAAAATATATTTTATATTTGAAATGTATATTTTGATTTGTTTAAACACTTTTTTGCTTACTACATGATTCCATATGTGTTTTTTTCATAGTTTTGATGTCTTCACTATTATTCTATAATGTAGAAAACAGTTAAAAAAATTAAAAACCTTGAAGGAGGTGTGTCCAAACGTTTGACTGGTACTGTATGTCAACATGCTTCTTTTCAGAGGATGTCTTCATTCAGCCAACACAAGACCTTCGCAATCCTGTCGTGTACGCCGTCTTTTCCACTGCGGGGTAATATATCACTTGAATCATTCCAAAATGTTGCCCACGACCATACATTCTATGTCCTTTGTTAGTGCTGAACTGAAACCATAGCCTGCAACACCCAGTAGTTCTCCGCGACTTAAAGTTTTAGAACCTTGGGTAGTTTATTTTGACAACTCTCTTCCACCTCTTTCCTTAGTTCTGTGTTTAAGGGCTCAGCCGTGTGTGTCTACTCTATGTCCGACATCCGCAATGTCTTCAATGGCCCTTTCTCACACAAGCACGGACACAACTACCAGTGGACCCCCTACACTGGAAAGATCCCCTACCCTCGCCCTGGAACAGTACGTACACTCAGTCCCAAATACTTCCAGGAAATACTGGAATGTAGCAACATGATAATGAGATAACAGATTAATGAATGGGTGATGATTTGACTACTTGATAGTAGCCTAATAAACAAACAAATAAATTATGGATAGTGTTTTTTGAGTACTGTATGTCCTCTATAGCGTCAAAGTTGTTAAATCTAGATCAACACATAATCTATAGAAAGAATGTGCCAAACTGTCATTGTCTTTGTGTGGTCAAAATCAAATAATTCCCATGATGCAACATACAGCAAGATGTGCTACATGACGGTCGTATTAATTTGTGCACATCGTTGTGTAATGGAAAACGATAGGATGCAGTTCTGATAGACAAGTCCTGATATTCCTTCCCTGTTCCAGACTGTTTTCTTCCATTTAGTGCCTACTGAACATGATCTAGTTCAACCAGAGCTCTCTGTCTTCTTCATCTACAGTGTCCAGGAGGAACGTTCACCCCAGGCCTCCGCTCCACCAAGGAGTTTTCGGATGAGGCGGTGAACTTTGTGAGGGCGCACCCCCTCATGTACCACTCTGTCTACCCCATACACAAGAGGCCTCTGGTGGTGCGAACGGGGGTGGACTACCGCTTCACCTCCATCGTGGTGGACCTGGTGGATGCTGTGGACGGGAGGTATGAGGTGCTCTTCCTGGGCACTGGTGAGTCACGCTGCAAGCCAGGTTCTTCCTCCTTTTTACTGAGGGGGAAAATCAGGGGCCCTATGTATCAAGCATCTCAGAGTAGGAGTACTGATTTAGGATCAGTTTGCATCTCATATTATTGCCTTTTATATCACAATGAATAAGATTACATGGACAGGGGGTGGATCTGATTCTAGATCAGCCTTTATACTCTGAGACGCTTGATACATACGGCCCCAGATTGGATCAAATCCTAAATTGAGATGTGTGTGTGTGTACAGCTGGAAGTGGATAATTCATGCCTTGATAATAGAAATCATAATTTGATTAATATCAAGTCATCTTCACGTACCTCAAGTTAGGAGTTAGCTCTCAGTTAATCATTTTCTTTGAGCTCAGTATCTTCTTCTAGGTTATTTAGGCTATCTGTGGTACTATGTACACTATGAACCGCTCTCCCCTCTTTTTTGTAGATCGTGGGACAGTCCAAAAGGTGATAGTACTTCCTAAAGACACTAGCACAACGGAAGAGCTCACATTAGAGGAGGTGGAGGTGTTCAGGGTAATGACAATAATTGTACTATTTCATGTGAATCACTGTCTAGTTTGATTGAATATGTGAAGGGAGATGGGACAATCCAACAGTTTAATTACGCAATATCATCTTTTCCTGACCCCTTATGTGCTCTTTCTTTTTGCAGAATCCAGCTCCTATTAAGACTATGAAGCTATCATCAAAAAGGGTAGGCTTTATCAATTATAATTTGCTCATCTATGATTACTACTATTGTTGTTGTTGTTGCTGTTGTCGTTATGCCTCTGATAGCCCTTCCTCTCCCATTCTGACACACAGCAACAGCTGTATGTGTCGTCAGAGATGGGGCTTACCCAGGTGTCCCTGCACAGGTGTGGCGTCTATGGGAAGGCCTGTTCAGACTGCTGCCTGGCCAGAGACCCTTACTGTGCCTGGGATGGGGAGACCTGCTCTGCCTTTAGCCCCTCCACCAAGAGGTTAGGCACCTCAGCACCAATTAAGGGGTTACATAACATGCTTGTACTGTATTAGTTTAGATGTTTAAAATAGGATATCATTCCATCCAAACTGAATACTGAGTTTTAGGCATAAGTCAATGTTGTGATAATGTATAGTCATCCACTGTTCCTATTCTTGTTCACAGGCGGAGCAGAAGACAGGATATTAAGCATGGAGACCCCTTGCGGCAGTGCAGAGGGTTCAATGCAAAAGGTATGTGATCACAGCCAAAGTACTGAACATTAGATCTCATATTTCATTTTATATAGAGTGTGTATCTGAAAGCCTGGGCTGGTGAATTTATTTTTTGTAAAAGGAGTATAATGTCACTGCATACAAAGGTCTCACAACAAAATCTCACAAATGAGTTAACCACTGTTAATGGGGTTAAAAGGCCTTTGATTCAGATGTCTCCACTGTATTTCTCTGATTCTCTCCCCTTCAGTTGAGAAGCGTCTCAGTGAAACAGTGCAGTTTGGGGTGGAGGGGAGTAGCACTTTCCTGGAGTGCCAACCCAGATCTCCACAAGCGACAGTCAAATGGCTCTACCAGAAACCAGACGGCAGGAGGAAAGTGGTACGACAAGGCCTAAGGGATCGTTAAATTCTGATAGCTTTTGTATGATGGCTGTAGATAATGTCGTCTTCTCCCTTTCTCTCACAATGATGTTCTTTATCTTCCTCTCTCCCCCTCCCAGCTGAGCCGAGACAGAGAGGTGCTGAAGACTGGTCACGGCATCCTGCTTAAGTCTTTGAGTCATGCCGACGGGGGGCTGTACAACTGCCTGGCCACCGAGAACAACTTCAAGCACACGGTGGCCCGCGTGGCCCTCCGCATCCTGGACCGGGAGATTGTGGAGGCCCTCACCTCCCCGGACGGCCCCCCGGAGGACCAGAACCCCCATCACCACCGACACCCCCACCACCACCCTCCGCCTCCACCACCCCCTCCTCACAACCTGCCCCCGCAGTTCTCCTCCCAGCCGGAGATCCGCCTCATCAACCAGTACTGTCAGTCCTACTGGCAGCAGCTCAACCTCAACCTGCCCACCAAACGCACTAGCAGGAGGCACACTGAGAGCCAGCCAGAGCCAGCCCCGGGGGCCCCTAGGCAGTCCTAAACCCCATCTCCCTCCCTCTACTCCACTGGTACCTGAGCCAGGCCCTGTAGGGCCACTGTGGCCCTGCACAATGGTAACGGGCAGACTCACTCATGTTGTTGTGATTTTGTTGTTGTTGTTGTTGTTGTTTATCTCACTCCCATTTAGGGTTAGTCTCCATGAGCCCAATTCTAACTTTAGATCTGTGCACATAGCTCTGTGGTTTCTTGCAAAATTGGTGTTACACACACTGAGTGTTTGGTCATATGAATCTTTAGATTCATCTGCAAATGAACTACGCTATTCCGTCCAAGCTAGTAACCTGGTTAGTAACTAGTTAGAGCCTTGAATGCTGATTGGCTGACATCCGTGGTATATCAGACCGTATACCACAGGTATGACAAAACATTTATACTTCCTGCTGTAATTATGTTGGTAACCAGTTTATAATAGCAATAAGGCACCTTGGGGGTTTGTCGTATATGGCCAATATACCAAGGCTAAGGGCTGAATCCAGGCCCTCTGCGATGCTTAGTGCCTAAGAACAGCCCTTAGCCATGGTATATTGGCCATATACCATACCCCCTCATGCCTTATTGTTTAAGAATGTCACATTGTATTGTATCACTCAGTGTAAGAAATTTTAGAAACTGCAGAGGATTTTGTTAGTGTACACAATAGTTGCCTAGCCACCACCATGGTAGTGAGGTGATATAGAGACACTGTATCATATGAATCATTGTAAAATGTGTCACATGTTGTATGGCTGCCTCAACCTCACTTTTTACAATCCATTTGTTCCACTGAATCTAGTTGATGAAACATGGGCAATTTAATAGTATTACGTATATTATGTTTCCATTCTAAATATTGTTACAATAGAATCCTGCCAATGTCAAGTCAGAAAGAATAAGGCTCAGGGTCGTTCTTGAATTGCGGTGGCATCTGGCCTTGGCATTTTGGCAAAAATAGTTTTTTAATGTTTAAAAAATGGGTTCTATTCTAAATCAACTAATGTGGAAGTTTAATGACTAATTATTTGTACCATTATGATTACATTGTGCCACCAGTAGGAGTAGTGACAGCAATTACTGTCACCCCAATGACTGTCACACCAATGACTGTCACCCCAATCAATGACTGTCACACCAATGACTGTCACCCCAATGACTGTCACACTACTGACTGTCACACCAATGACTGTCACCCCAATGACACATTTAAGGTAATAGAGGATTTTCTTAAATGGAGGCCACAAATGTTCAAATCTAAGGTCACAATGTAATTTCCCTTCTTTTAAATTGAGTAACACCAATGACACTTTCCATTTACATATACTAAATGATCAATGGAATCCTCAAATTTGTGACATACTAAAAGGGTGTGATTAGCTAATAACTTTCTTTAATATAGACCCCTATATAGACCCCTCCCCAATAACAATTTGCCGCTCGAGGGATTGCTAAATGTCCTTCTATAACACCAATGACATAAAACTTAGGGTCACATAATATTTGTAAAAAAATAAAAACAATAATTGGTTTTATTGTTCTTTGCCAGGGATGGGCAACGGCGGCTCACTTTTGTAGGCCCGTGGATCCCCCCAACTTCATGTTGAGAGGAGAGTTAGAATAGTAGAATACACAAGGTGCAATTTAGAAATTTGGTTGTGCATCAGCAGTTTTTCTCTTGTTTTGTTAGTCACTGACAGTCACTCAATTAGCTCATGTTTAGGTTGGCAGGTAGCCTAGTGGTTAAGAGTGTTAGGCCAGTAACCAAAAGGTCACTGGTTTGAATCCCTGAGCCGACCAGGTGAAAAATATCTGCCGATGTGACCTTGAGCAGATCTATGTCAGGTTGGACTTTGCATGAATCCACTGCTCTTTCTCTCACCCACGCCATGAAACATATTTTTTTGAGACTGTACATATTCCTGTAAGTTCTGCATTTTGGTGGTGGGGGTGTAAGGGATGGGATGGGGTAGGGGGTATTATTATGATCTATTGTTGATTGACAGGACCAATATTCACAGAAAGAGGCTTTCATGAAAAATAGGTAGACCTTTTTGGAAATGAAACATATAAATATTTGAATGAATAAATGATTATGGATAGGAAGCCGTAATACTGTAGTACAGCAACGTGCTGAGCAGGGCACTTAACCCTAGTTGCTCTGGATAAGAGCATCTGCTTAAATGTTTCACCAAAACATATTTTTTTGATAGCTGGCTAAACTAACTCACCTATCTAAATCTGTAGTAATTATGATTGAATTACTGACTTTGATTTTGTTAGTCACACTCACTCAGATATCATAGGAAATTAGCTGTAAAACTCCAAATGATTATCTCCTCTCCATGGCAAAATGAGTAGAATTGCATGAAATTTGTGGGCCCCTCATGATGAGTTCAGATTTTTGGTGGCCCCCACCCCTATCCAAGATGTCCATCCCTGATCTAAAAATATACGATATACTTTTGTTTACTTTCTAGAATTCAAATTAATAGATAGATAACCCTAAAACATGTTACTACAACTCTACTCATCACTACTGGGACAATCCAGTTTGCTTTCCCTAAATACTTTAAACAATGCCTAAACATAAAGTCTTGCAGTATAAAGTACTTGCATTATAATTTGTCATTTATAAACAGTTCAATATAAACAAAAGCATGGATGATGTGTAACTATTTGTCTTTTTCAATCGTTTTTCATGGTGGCAAAAGCGATGGACGCAAATGCCACCGCAATTCAAGAATGACCCGTTTACATGTTTTTCGTCTGCCATTTCTTAAGATTCTGATATAATCTATTTTAAAACATGACATTTCACAGAAAATGTGGAATATCAGACACTCCTGCTTAATTTGACCAAACATTTGTTAGCAGGAAGAAACTGACCAAATTAGTCTCTATTTCTTTTTATTGGTTGGACTCCTGGGGTTATTCAATTGTTATTGTTTTTTAACCCAATACTATACTTACTAAACACAAAACCATTAGTGTCAGCTAAAAAGCTATCCAAATCTAATGTTTGAGTAAATTGCTTCGACCTTTGTGCTTCTTTCTGCTCAGCACTTCAACAGTGTGTTAGGCAGAGACCAAATTTTGGACCAAACACTGTTCCATTCTCCAGCCAAGACTATCAAGGGATTAAAAAATGAACATGTACATAGAGCAAGTTTGGTTTGGAATGACTCATTCAGAAAAAGAGATTCATTAGCTGTTGATAATTTCAGCAAGAAAAGAAAATGGAGACAGCATAGGGGTTTTCCATTGTGTTGCTTCGAAATGGCAGTACATATTCTCTCTTCAGTGGGAGTTACATTACTTTTACAACAGCTTGACATCAGATGAGAAACTGATCCAACAGAAACTGGACTGGAAGGCTCTTTAAAATGTGACTATGTGACATGGCCACACTGTATTTTTCTTGTCCTCTAGAGATGAGTCATTAGTATACTCACTAGCACTCACCTGGCTCTATCATGTGCTTTTGTTGGATACCACACGTATTCAGTGCATTCATATGGTATAAATACATGTAAAGGACTTTTAGATCTCACAGATCTATGTCAGGTTGGACTTTTCATGAATCCACTGCTCTTTCTCTCACCCACGCCATGAAACATATTTATTTTGAGACTGTACATATTCCTGTAAGTTCTGCACTTTGGTGGTGGGGGTGTAAGGGATGGGATGGGGTAGGGGGTATTATTATGATCTATTGTTGATTGACAGGACCAATATTCACAGAAAGAGGCTTTCATCAAAAATAGGTAGACCTTTTTGGAAATGAAACATATTAATAAATATGAATCAATAAAATATGAATAAATGATTATGGATAGGAAGCCATAATACTGTAGTACAGCAACGTGCTGACAGATTACTCAACTCTGAAGCCAAAGAATCCTCTATTTGAATGAAAACGTGTTCTATTTAAAGGTCCAATGGAGCCATTTTTATATCAATATCAAATCCTTTCTGGGTAACAATTAAGTACCTTACTGTGATTGTTTTCAATTAAAATTGTAAAAAATAAACAAAAATAGCTTCTTAGCAAAGAGCAATATTTCAAGCAATAATTTAGCTTGGACTGTCTGGGAGTTGTGGGGCCTAATTGGAGGGATATGTAACCTGAAAACTAGCTGTTATTGGAAGAGAGGTTTACAACTCTTTGTTATTGGTCTAATAACTTATAACACCTGGTAATGTCGCCAGGCAGACCAAAACTCCATCCCACTAAAACAGACAGAAATTTCAGGTGGTCTTTTCAAACAGCTCTTACACTAAAAGTGCATTATGATAATTTTCACAATTTCACAGTATTATTCCAACCTCATAGTGTGGAAATATAAATATAAAACACAGAAAATCACATTTTTGACTGCACTGGGCCTTTAACATATTTTTCACTATATTCACGTTCTTTGTGGCTTTACAAGGCTTCTTTGTCTTTTCTTAGCTATAGAGTTTGAATCCAGAAATGTCTACCTGTCTCGTTTCTGGAATATTATTTGTAATAAAACAAAAGTCACTCAAACAAAACAATGTAACGCTTGGTACCATATTCCTTCTAGAGTATGTCTGTGACCTGATTCAAGAGTGACATGAGTAAATTAACATTTTAAAAGGGAGTTACGGGTGAATAACAAACCCATTTCATTCAGTAACTATACAATTATTTTGTTCCCAAAACTATTCATTGGTGTCAGCCATCTTGGCCTTTCCACTCCCTACTGCGTCTAACCAGTCAGCCAATCAGAGTGGCTTATATGCAAGCCACAATGGTTGGCTTCAGCAGGAAATTCCACTGTAGCTTAGTGCAGGTCACAACCCTTCGCAGAAGGAATACTGTGCATTTAGCGGTTCTTTGTCTTGCTGTTTTTTGGGCTTGTGTGTTTGTCATTGAGCTACGTTGACTCTATCTGTGTTTTTTCTTTGTACTTGTAGATGTGTTTGTGTTAGTTTAAATTGATATGGTTGTTTGTAATAAATATTATTTTATTATTATGATATGTGTTAGCTTTGGTATTTCAGTAGAGATTAATGATATAGTGTATCCAGATTGGAGAATGTTTGAATTTAGTCTCCTTCCACTCTCTTCAATTAGTTTCATGTTTTAATGTCACAGTGAATTGCCTTTCTTGCAAGTTCTAACCCCAACAATACAGTAATCAATAACAATGTAACACTAACAATAACAAGCTCAAACTAAAACACACAAGATATTAAAAATAAGAAACAAAAAGAACACTATAAAGTAAGTAAGCAGGGTCAGTTCCAGTACCATATTTACAATTTGCAGGGATACTGGATCGATAGAGGTAGATATGTATAGGGGTAAGGTGACTAGGCATCAGGATATATGATAAACAGAGTGGCAGCAGTGTATATGATGATTGTATGTGAGTGTGTGTATAGTCAGTATAAAGGTATGTGCATATAGGGCTGTGGCGGTCGTGACATTTTGTCAGCCGATGATTGTCAAGTAAATAACTGTCGGTCTCACAGTAATTTACCATGAATTAACATAAACACATTTAGCATCTCTTGGCTTCCACACAGACCCTACCTACCAAGCCACTGATGAAGACCTTTGGAACATCTACATTTGAAAAAGTCTAATAAATCCATGTAATATAGCCTACACCATCACAATAAACCCATTACTTATTTTACACAGATTTAAAGGATCATGACCGCTCGGGGGCGTCCGCATGGTCCTAAAGCACACCGTTGCATCGTTTTGTATCACATTCCAATGATAAAACTGGGTGGCGACAAAAATGCAATTTCAGAATGTTGGGGGAGGACATGTCCCCCACCGTCCCCAGTGAATGTTGTGCCCCTGTATTTCAGAAGAACAGAATAGCGTTGTCCTTATGTAAGGTCCTGATCTGGCTATGCAAAATGGCTGTGGGCTACACAAGTTAATTTAGCAGACAAGATTTTCTTAGAATTCCGTGGCATTATTTTATATTATTTTAGAGTATGAAGTATAGAATTGATCAAAGCTTGTACTCCTGGGTTATGCAGTGGTCTAAGACACTGCATTTCAGTGCAAGAGGTGTCACTGCAGTACCTGGTTCAAATCCAGGCTGCATCACATCTGGCTGTGATTGCGAGTCCCATAGGGCGGTGCACAATTGGCCCAGCGTCAACTGGGTTTGGCGGTCATTGTAAATAAGAATTTGTTCTTAAGTTCTTAACTGGCTTGCCTGGTTAAATAAATGATATTTTTCTCCAAACAATTTGCGTCTATTCCGTGATGAACGGTTAACAAAGAAATAGGTTTTCCTATATGTGCCAGGTTTTAGGTAAGACCCAGACAATGTTGAAGTAACAATGTTTATTGTAACAACAGGGCAGGCAAACGACAGGTCAAGGCAGGCAGGGGTCGATAATCCAGAGTAGTGGGGCCAAGGTACAGGACGGCATGAAGGGTCAGGTCAGGCAGAGGTCGGTAAACCAGAGTAGAGGCAAAGGTACAGGACGGTGGTCAGGCTGGCGGGCTCGGAGTCAGGACAGGCAAGGATCAAAACCAGGAGGACGAGAAAAAGAGAGACTGTGGAAAAACAGGAGCTGAAAAAACACTGGTTGACTTGAACAAATAAGACGAACTGGCCCAGAAAGACAGAAAACACAGGTATAAATACCCAGGGGATAAGTGGGGAAGATGGGCGACACCTGAAGGAGGGTGGAGACAAGCACAAGGACAGGTGAAACAGATCAAGGCATGACAATATGCTTAATTTAGAGTTGTTCATGTAACTTTAGTTGTTCTACAAAAGTTGGGCTATATGTTTTGATGTTTAATACATTGTAAGGCTGCATGATGTGACTAATGATGATTTGAAAAAAGTCGCTTGAAAGGCATGAGCTCTGCTTTTTTTTGCGCAGGTTGTACAAACTTCATCAGTCTCTCATTCACAATTTGATAAGCACTTGATAATGCTTTGAATTTCCTGGCAGCATCCCCTTTATGTGGTCGTAATGCACTCTAAAAAATCCATGCCTTTTGCGTGCAGTCGCCATTGTGCCCTTGGCCCTTAGTGCTGCGTTGTGCCCTTCTCACTGAGTGCTGCATGTTCTGAAGCACCTCTCACTCACATGTCTCTCCCTCACGTGATCAGGTCTTTCTCACAGGCTACAATTGAAGACAGACAACATTGGGGATGCAACTGTGTGCATCCTTATCCAATTCCGAGGTGCACTGTCCACATTTACTTTTCGTCAGCCAACAAGGTGAGTAGGCCCAATGAACAGAAAAAGCACTAGCCTATGTCAATATACTATCCCCCTTAGCACAAAAGTTGGCCTATTCTATTCTGTACGAGAAATAATTATCCCAAATATAGTCGGGGTCAGTTATAGATAGATAGATCTCAAATCAATGAATAGATAGATCTCAAATGAATACCACTAGCATTACAAAAAAAATGTTTTTACGCAATGTGGCTGACGCAACCGATCAGAACGTTTAGCTTAAATTTTGTATACACTATTAGGCTATTTCTTCACATTATAAGTGCAGCAATGCGCACACGGCAAATGTCTAAACGCAAATGTTCCATTCGCAGGAAAACACCATTATCAAAAGTGACCGCAAATGCAATTGTGCATGTAATGCTTTTATTATAAAATGTAAAATGTATTATATCCAGGCTGTATCACATCCGGCCGTGATTGGGAGTCCCATAGGGCGGCGCACAATTGGCCCAGCGTTGTCCAGGTTTGACCAGAGTGGGCCGTCATTGTAAATAAGAATTTGTTCTTAACTGACTTGCTTAAATAAAAAAAATGAAATGTGTATTTTTATGGTAAATTATCTTCCCAAACGTAAAACTCACGTGCTGCTTATGTATGCCAGTTAGGCTTTACACTCCTTGTAAAGCGGTTTAATGTGCTTAATTTTAAGAAGTTATTTGGCCACTTTAGTTGTGATACAAACCTTATCAAAACATATCGGCCTATGGGCAAGATCAAAAATTGGAGAGAAAAAGGGGGATAGTATGTAGTACTGTGCGCCTCCCATAGTTTGTTCTGGACTTGAGGACTGTGAAGAGACATCTTGTGGCATGTCTTGTGGGGTATGCATGGGTGTCCGAGCTATGCGCCAGTTGTTCAGACAGCTCTGTGCATTCAACATGTCAATATCTCTCATAAATACTAGTAGTGGTGAAGTCAATCTCTCCTCCACTTTGAGGCTGTAGGAGCTGCCTGGTTGATAGTGCTGTTAAGAATGTAGCTACTGTTGTATCAATATGTTTTGACCATGACAGTTTACAATCCAGGGTTACTCCAAGCAGTTTACTCACCTCAACTTGCTCAATTTCCATTTTATTTATTACAAAATGTAGTTGAGGTATAGGGTTTGATTTGTCCTAAATACAATGCTTTTAGTTTTTGAAAATAACATATGTAGGGCTAACTTATTCCTTGCCACCCACTCTGAAACTAACTGCAGATTTTTGTTAAGTGTTGCAGTCATTTCAATTGCTGTAGTAAATAACGTGTATAGTGTTGAGTGATCCACATACATAGACACACTGTCTTTACGCAACAAGATTGAAAAAAGTAAGGGGCCTAGACAACTGCCCTGGGGAATTCCTGATTCTACCTGGATTATGTTGGAGAGACTTCCATTAAAGAACACCCTCTGTATTCTGTTAGACAGGTAACTCTTTATACACAATATAGCAGGGGGTGTAAAGCCATAACACATATGTTTTTCCAGCAGCAGACCATCATAGATAATGCCAAAAGCCGCACTGAAGTCTAACAAAACAGCTCCCACAAACTTTTTATCATCAGTTTCTCTCAGCCAATCATCAGTCATTTGTGTAAGTGCTGAATGTCCTTCCCTATAAGCGTGCTGAAAGTCTATTGTCCATAAGTTTACTGTAAAATACAATTGTATCTCGTCGGCTATTTGAGCCAGTAAAGGGGTTTTTACTTTTCTTAGGTAGCGGAATTACTTTTGCTTATCCAGGCCTGGGGGAACACACTTTCTAGGAGGCTTAAATTGAAAATATGGAAAATAGCAGTGGCAATATTGTTCACTATTATCCTCAGTAATTTTCAATCCAATCTGTCAGACCCCGGTGGCTTGTCATTATTGATAGACAACAATAATTTGTTCACTTCTTCCACACTCACTATATGGAATTCAAAATTACAATGGTTGTATTTCATACTTTGGTTAGACATACTTGAATGTGTAGTGTCAGCGTTTGTTGCTGGCATGTCATGCCTGTTTGCTAATCTTGCAAATGAAAAAATCATTAAATTAGTTGGCAATATCATTCGGTTTTGTGATGAATGAGCCATCTGACTCAAGGAATGATGGAGCTGAGTTTGCCTTTTTTCCCAACATTTCATTTAAGGTGCTCCAAAGCTTTTTATGGTCATTCTTTTTGTCATTTAGCTTTGTTTCCTAGTGTAGTTTCTTCTTCTTTTTATTCAGTTTAGTCACGATTTCTCAGTTTGCAATACGTTTGCCAATCGGTTGTGCAGCCAGACTTATTTGCCATTCCTTTTGACTCACCCCCCTCAACCATACCATTTTTTTCAATTCCTCATCACTCCATGGGGATTTAACAGTTTTTAGTCATTTTCTTAATGGGTGCATGCTTATTAGTAACTGGAATAAGCAATTTCATAAATGTGTTAAGTGCAGCGTCTGTTTGCTCCTCCTTACACACCACAGACCAACAAATATTTTTTACATCAACATCATAATAATCACGACAAAATGGATTCTATGACCTCTTATACACTATATTAGGCCCAGCCTTTGGAACTTTGTTTTTCCTAGATATGGCTACTATAATGACGTTGGCCTCTTTGGGTATAGCAAGCCCATCCCCCTCTCCCTGCCTCCCCCTTGCCTCCTTCAACAGGGTTGCTGTGGTCAGAGAGACGTCGTAAATTCCTGAGAAGACCCTGCCACATGGCCACCCAGTAGAGAGAGAGTAGATTTTCATTGAGAACAAAGGAAATCCTTCCACCTCACAGAACTTGAGGTACGAACAAATTTCATGTTCCGGAGAAAGTATAAAAGATCAGTGAAGAATCCAGCCACAAACTGGTCCGTTTGACACAACTTGGGAAAGCTCATGGGAGACGGTGTGGCCACATTACCATAACGCTGTTTATATAATAGCCCCAGATATAAGGTTTACATCTAATTGTTGTATAAGATGAATGAGTGAGTATGATACTGTTTACACAATTTTACAATGGGATTTTGGAAAACTCAAAAAGGGAATTGGATTTGAACTAAATCAGAGGACCGCCTCTGAGCCCAGTTAGGGTCAGACATCCAGTTAGGGTCAGACAAGCGCCGCTTCTGGGTGAGCGTTTTCCTGTTTGCTTATAGCGGAATACAGCTCATTGAGTGCGGTTTTAGTGCTAACCTTGTTCTGTGGAGGTATTTATTTATTTAACCTGGTAGGCTAGTTGAGAACAAGTTTTCATTTACAACTGCGATCTGGCCAAGATAAAGCAAAGCAGTGCGACACAAACAACAACACAGAGTTACACATGGAATAAACAAACATACAGTCAATAATACAATAGAAAAAGTCTATATACAGTGTGTGCAAATGAGGTAGGATAAGGGAGGTAAGGCAATAAATAGGCCATAGTGGCGAAATAATTACAATATATCAATTAAACTCTGTAGTGATAGATGTGCAGAAGATGAATGTGCAAGTAGTGGTACTGGGGTGCAAAGGAGCAAAATAAATAAATAACAGTATGGGGATGAGGTAGTTGGATGGGCTATTTACAGATGGGCTATGTATAGGTGCAGTGATCTGTGAGCTGCTCTGACAGCTGGTGCTTAAAGTTAGTGAGGGAGATATGAGTCTCCAGCTTCAGTGATTTTTGCAGTTCATTCCAGTCATTGGCAGCAGAGAACTGGAAGGAAAGGCGGCCGAAGGAGGAATTGGCTTTGGGGGTGACCAGTGAAATATACCTGCTGGAGCGCGTGCTACGGGTGGGTGCTGCTAAGGTGCCAGTGAGCTGAGATAAGGCGGGGCTTTACCTAGCAAAGACTTACAGATGACCTGGAGCCAGTGGGTTTGGCGACAAATATGAAGCGAGGGTCAGCCAACGAGAGCATACAGGTCGCAGTGGTGGGTAGTATATGGGGCTTTGTGACAAAATGGATGGCACTATGACAGACTGCATCCAATTTGCTGAGTAGAGTGTTAGAGGCTATTTTGTATATTACATCACCGAAGTCAAGGATCGGTAGGATAGTCAGTTTTACGAGGGTATGTTTGGCAGCATGAGTGAAGGATGCTTTGTTACGAAATTGGAAGCCAATTCTAGATTTAACTTTGGATTGGAGATGTTTGATGTGGGTCTGGAAGGAGAGTTACAGTCTAACCAGACACCTAGGTATTTGTAGTTGTCCACATATTCTAAGTCAGAACCGTCCAGAGTAATGCTGCTGGACTGGCAGGCAGGTGTGGGCAGCGAGCAGTTGAAGAGCATGCATTTAGTTTTACTTGCATTTAAGAGCAGTTAGAGGACACAGAAGGAGAGTTGTATGGCACTGAAGCTCATCTGGAGGTTAGTTAACACAGTGTCCAAAGAAGGGCCAGAAGTATACAGAATGGTGTCGTCTGCGTAGAGGTGGATCAGAGAATCACCAGCAGCAAGAGCGACATCATTGATGTATACAGAGAAGAGAGTTGGCCCGAGAACTGAACCCTGTGGCACCCCCATAGAGACTGCCAGAGGTCTGGACAACAGGCCCTCCGATTTAACACACTGAACTCTGTCTGAGAAGTAGTTGGTGAACCAGGCGAGGCAGTCATTTGAGAAACCAAGGCAGTTGGAAGAGAGGGTTCAGATTGTCTAGCCCAACTGATTTGTAGGGGTCCAGATTTTGCAGCTCTTTCAGAACATCAGCTATCTGGATTTGGGCGAAGGAGAAATGGGATAGGCTTGGGCAAGTTGCTGTGGGGGGGGTACATGGTTGTTGACCAGGGTAGGGGTAGCCAGGTGGAAAGCATGGCCAGCCGTAGAGAAATGCTTATTGAAATTCTCAATTATCGTGGATTTATCGGTGGTGTCAATGTTTCCTTGCCTCAGTGCAGTGGGTGTAAACAGCTACGAAAAATAAAGATGAAAACTCTCTAGGTAGATAGGGTAGTCTTCAACTTATCATGAGATACTCTACCTCAGGTGAGCAAAACTTTGAGACTTCCTTAGATATCGTGCACCAGCTGTTTACATAAATGCATTGGCCCCTGCCTCTTGCCAGAGGCTGCTGGTCTGTCTTGCCGGTAGAGTGTATAACCCACCAGCTGTATGTTTTTAATGTCGTTGTTCAGCCACGACTCGGTGAAACATAAGATATTACAGTTTTTAATGTCCCGTTGGTAGGATATACGTTCTTTCAGTTCGTCCCATTTATTTTCCTGTGATTGAACATTAGCTAGCAGAATGGAAGGCAAGGGCAGATTAGCCACTCGTCGCCTGATCCTCGCAAGGCACCCTGATCTTTAGCCTCGAAATCTCAGTTTCCTTCTCCAGCGAATCACGGGATCAGGGCCTGGTCGGGTGTCTGCAGTATATCCCTCGCGGCCGACTCATTAAGAGACGGTAGCAGCAACCTTATGTACAAAACAAGTTACAAACAACGCAAAAAAAAAAAAAAAAAAAAATAGCATGATTGGTTGAGAGCCGATAAGACAGCAGCCCTAACCTCCGGCGCCATCATTGTCTGTGTATTTTTGTATTTTCAATATTTGAATACTTTCCAAGTGTATTTCAAAATACATTCCAATGTTACTACTTGTATTTCGAATAAAAAGGATCCAAATATTTACTCCAAAATGCATTTGACATTCATTTAAATACTATACATAGTATTTGAACCCAGGTCTGTCACATAGACACTTTCTAGCATCCAATGAGTGTAATAGATGGTTCAGAAGTGTGCTTGCTCGTACATTTTTTAGTTAGGTCCCCAGGGGGATATGGTCCAGCAAGCCCCCCCAATCCCCACCAATGGGGGCTGGGGTGCCAGGAGATGTGATTCTGCCTCCCAAATCTGTCACTAGCATTAACGCTCAGGCTGGGGGAAGAGCTGGACCCCTCTTCCTGCCATGGATGGTGGGTGGGCACCTGCAGAGCGGCTGTGATCTGGGTGAGGAGGTGGATGTGAGGTTGTAGGAGAAGGAGGCGGTGGTGTGGCACTGGTGGCCCAGTTCTATGGTGACTCCCTGGTACTGAGGGCAGGACAGGACCCTGGTTGGTAGAACGCATGGGGCTGGGGAAGGGGCGGTCCCTGGAGGGGAACACGGGACAGCGGGCAAGGGTCCCAAGTGGCAATGTTGGGCTGGGCCGGAGGCAGAGTAGGAGCCAGAGTAGGAGCCAGGTGGAACAGAAGGGAGGGGACCCTGGCGATCTAGAGGCTGACCGGGGGCAGATTCTGTACAAGAGAAAACAACATAGCTCAAGTTATCTTTCCATTGTCCAAAACAAAAGTTATTTCTCCATTAGAGAGGAGCCATTGGTTTACAACCTTGTCTCCTCATCTCTGCTTTGACAGCCTCCAGCCCTTCAGACTGTGCAATTAAGTCGTAGATGAGTCTGGAGGTCTTTACGTTGGTCAGCTTGTCTTCACTGATCCCAGCCCTGGAAAACAAGTTCTTCAGGTCAGGGTCCAGGTTGTTGGTCTACAATTAGAAAAGTAGCCGTTAGTAACACATGTCTATGGCTCCAATGTATTCATGTAAGACAGTCAATAGAACAAATATATAAACTTTACAAACTTTGAGTTGCAATTCAAGTAACCTATAAATCAATGTTAGTTAACTTTACTTAATATTTTCAAGAGAAAGCAGGCATTGATGGCTATAGACAACCTCTCAGCTATGAGACCATTTATACTTTTACAGACTAGTCCTCAGAGACAATATAATCTTACATCAAATCCTGTGTTTGGATCCCATCCAACATGAGTCACATGTCTTACAACAGCTGGAAACAATGAGATGAAAGATGCAAATGGATATTCTTTTGTGGTCATTTCATATTTCTTCATGCGGTATTATTACAAGCATGATCTGACATTATTTTTGATATATACTCCCTTCTTCTTTTCCTTCTTTCCACTCTGAATGGTTATAAAGGCAGGGGCAGGGGTTAGCACGGCTGGGGAGCGATAGCACAATGCCGGATGTCAAGGTTCTGGATGTCCACAATGGCTAGGCTCCCAGAATGCATTGCATGGGCTGATGGCACACAAACAAGGTCTTAATAATAATAATTTATACAACTTTTATAGCACTTTTTTATTACAAACAGAATTTCAAAGCGCTTGTTAAGAAAAATTAACAACAAGAAGTAATTATATAATAGTTCATAGCTAGATGGTCAGCGGAGGTGGAGGTCGAAGGTGGTGGTCAGGTCAGCATGTCCAAAGACAGGCAGGTAGGCAAGCAGCTTGATGTTACCAGGGCGTCTGCACATTCTCTGTATTGGGATTTGAGCTCCCCACAGAGTACAGCCCACTTATTACTTCAGAAGTATCCTCCTGAGCAATGAATAAGCTGTCCCACTGCCAACTCTGCATGCATAGCCCCCTCTTGGGTCACCATTGATATCAAGACTTGATCTGCACTCATTTAGCTATTGAAAAATAAAAAGGTTGTACAAATATTTACATAAAAATAATTAAATATGATTAATTATACCATGGCATTGTTGAATTCTTGTTTCTGATTGGCTTGAAGGGCATTCTAAAGTGTGCATTATTTCCCTATAACGCACAGTACATCAGCAAGGTAGAATTCAAATGCTATTTCATGTTTATATGTTCTATGGTTACCAAGGCAACTGCTGTAGCTATCTAGTAAACTAGATCGACACTTCAGTGGATGTTGAACATATTTCTACCTGCAAATCAACACTTTTCTAGTGGCAAATGTGTTAAATTATAGCCATGGTATAAAAGGGAAATTCAATTCAGGGCTCTATGCGTTGTCTGGAAAATAATGCAAGTAGGTGGAAGGTTAGTTCCACTGCTAGCACATCGTGGAACACACCATCCACGTCGTTAATTATTTTCAATAGAACGCATAGCCAGCCCCTTGTTGGTTAGCCCTTATATATTTACATGAGCTCTCTGCCTAGGCTGCCACTAGGCACCATGGCAACTAAAAAAACCTTAGTTCTTATGGAAAGATTATACAGTTGTTTTTTTTAATGACGAGATGGTAAAACGTATTTGTCGATGATGTTGCTGAGAGCATTTACACAATATATATAAAAGTGTGTGGACACCCCTTCAAATTAGTGGATTTATATAAAAATCAAGCACACAGCCATGCAATCTCCATAGACAAGCATTGGCAGTAGAATGGCATTACTGAAAAGGTCTAGGAGCAACAATGGCTCACTGAATGGGACCGCCGAGTGCTGAAGCGTATAAAAATCGTCTGTCCTCGGTTGCAACACTCACTAGTGAGTTCCAAAACTGCCGCCACATAAACTATCGCAGCATAAATACTGGAGGGGTCGGGAGACACTGTGTCCCCGTCCGACGATACCCCCGGACAGGGCCAAACAGGCAGGATATAACCCCACCCACTTTGCCAAAGCACAGCCTCCACACCACTAGAGGGATATCTTCAACCACCAACTTGCCATCCTGAGACAAGGCCAAGTATAGCCCACGAAGATCTCCCCCACGGCATGAACCCAAAGGGGGGCGCCAACCCGGATAGGAAGATCACGCCAGTGACTCAACCCACTCAAGTGGTGCACCCCCCCCTAGTGACGGCATGGAAGAGCACCAGTAAGCCAGTGACTCAGCCCCTGTAATAGGGTTTGAGGCAGAGAATCCCAGTGGAGAGAGGGGAACCGGCCAGCCAGAGACAGCAAGGGCGGTTCGTTGCTCCAGTGCCTTTCCGTTCACCTTCACACTCCTGGGCCAGACTACACTCAGTCATAGGACCTACTGAAGAGATGAGTCTTCAATAAAGACTTAAAGGTTGAGACCGAGTGTGCGTCTCACATGGATAGGCAGACCATTCCATAAAAATTGAGCTCTATAGGAGAAAGCCCTGACTCCAGCTGTTTGCTTAGAAATTCTAGGGACAGTTAGGAGGCCTGCGTCTTGTGACCGTAGCCTACGTGTAGGTATGTACGGCAGGACCAAATCGGAAAGATAGGTAGGAGCAAGCCCATGTAATGTTTTGTAGGTTAGCAGTAAAACCTTGAAATCTTAGTTTAAAAGTAGAACATTTGCAGCCATCCATTTCCTTATGTCTGAAACACAGGCTTCCAGGGAGGTCGATTTTGAGGCTTCACCACGTTTCATCAAAATGTACAGCTGTGTGTCGTCCGCATAGCAGTGAAAGTTAACATTATGTTTCTGAATGACATCACCAAGAGGTAAAATATACAGTGAAAACAATAGTGGTCCTAAAACGGAGCATTGAGGAACACCGAAATGTATAGTTGATTTGTCAGAGGACAAACCATCTACAGAGACAAACTGATATCTTTCCGACAGATAAGATCTAAACCAGGCCAAAACTTGTCCGTGTAGACCAATTTGGGTTTCCAATCTCTCCAAAAGAATGTGGTGATCGATGATATCAAAAGCAGCACTAAGGTCTAGGAGCACGAGGACAGATGCAGAGCCTCGGTCTGATGCCATTAATTGACCACCTTCACAAGTGCAGTCTCCGTGCTATGATGGGGTCTAAAACCAGACTGAAGTGTTTCGTATATATTGCTTGTCTTCAGGGAGGCAGTAAGCTGCAACGCAATAGCTTTTTCAATTTTGAGAGGAATGGGAGATTCGATATAGGCTGATAGTTTTTTATATTTTCTGGGTCAAGGTTGGGCTTTTCAAGAGAGGCTTTATTACTGCCACTTTTAGTGAGTTTGGTACACGTCCGGTGGATAGAGAGCCATTTATTATGTTCAACATAGGGGGGCCAAGCACAGGAAGCAGCTCTTTCAGTAGTTTAGTTGGAATAGGGTCCAATATGCAGCTTGAAGGTTTAGAGGCCATGATTATTTTCATCAATGTGTCAAGAGATAACTTGAGTGTCTCCCTTGATCCTAGGTCCTGGCAGTGGCAAAAATACATTTTTGATTGTTCTTATTTTCCTCAATTAAGTTGACAAAATAGGATGATCGAGCAGCAGTGAAGGCTCTTCGATACTGCACGGTACCGTCTTTCCAAGCTAGTCGGAAGACTTCCAGTTTGGTGTAGTGCCATTTCCGTTCCAATTTTATGAAAGCTTGTTTCAGAGCTCAGGTATTTTCTGTATACCAGGAAGCTAGTTTCTTTTTGTTTTTAGGGGTGCAACTGAATCTAGGGTATTGCGCAAGGTTAAATTGAGTTCCTCAGTTAGGTGGTTAACTGTTTTTTGTACTCTGACGTCCTTGGGTAGGTGGAGGGAGTCTGGAAGGGCATCTAGGAATCTTTGGGTTGTCTGAGAATTTATAGCACGGCTTTTGATGATCCTTGGTCGGGGTCTGAGCAGAATAAAATGGTGGTCCAATATTAAGTCCATGATTAAGAGGAAAAACATTAAGATCCGCAACATTTATTCCAGGGGACAAAACTAGGTCCAGAGTATTACTGTGGCAGTGAGTAGGCCCGGAGACATGTTGGACAAAACCCATTGAGTCGATGATGGCTCTGAAAGCCTTTTGAAGTGGGTCTGTGGACTTTTCCATGTGAATATTATCTGCCATGACTACAAGGTCCGATAGGAATTCAGGGAACTCAGTGAGGAACGCTGTATATGGCCCAGGAGGCCTGTAAACAGTAGCTATAAAAAGTGATTGAGTAGGCTGCATAGATTTCATGACTAGAAGCTCAAAAGACAAATACGCAGTCGTTTTTTTTGTAAAGTGAAATTTGCTATCGTGAATGTTAGCTTTTGCGAGATGCAAGGGGGATATGGTCATTAGTTTAACCAGGAGCTGAGGCCTCATTTAACATAGTAAATTCATCAGGCTAAAACATGTTTCAGTCAGGCCAATCACATCAAGATTATGATCAGTGATTAGTTCATTGACTATAACTGCCTTGGAAGTGAGGGATCTAACATTAAGTAGCCCTATTTTGAGATGTGAGATATCACAATCTCTTTCAATAATGACAGGAATGGAGGAGGTCTTTATTCCAATGAGATTGCTAAGGTGAACACCGCCATGTTTAGTTTTGCCCAACCTAGATCGAGGCACAGACACGGTCTCAATGGGGATAGCTGAGCTGACTACACTGACTGTGCTAGTGGCAGACTCCACTAAAATGGCAGGCTGGCAAGCAGCCTGCTGACTGGCCTGTACCCTATGCCAGGCCTGCACCCTATCTCATTGTGGAGCTAGGGGAGTTAGAGTCCTGTCTATGTTCGTAGATAAAATGAGAGCACCCCTCCAGCTAAGATGGAGTCCACTCCTCAGTAGGCCAGGCTTGGTCCTGTTTGTGGGTGAGTCCCAGAAAGAGGGCCAATTAACTACAAATTCTATATTTTGGGAGGGGCAGAAAACAGTTTTCAACCAGCGATTGAGTTGTGAGACTGCTGTAGAGCTCAACACTCCCCCTAACTGGGAGGGGACCAGAGACAATTACTCGATGTTGACATCTTTCTAGCTGATTTACACACTGAATCTATGTTGCACTTGGTGACCTCTGACTGGTTCATCCTAACATTGTTGGTGCCGACGTGGATAACAATATCCCTATACTCTCTACACTTACCAGTTTTAGCTTTAGCCAGCACCCTCTTCAGATTAGCCTTAACGTCGGTAGCCCTGCCCCCTGGTAAACAGTGTATGATCGCTGGATGATTCGTTTTAAGTCTAATACTGTGGGTAATGGAGTCGCCAATGACTAGAGTTTTCAATTGGTCAGAGATAACGGTGGGAGGCTAAGGCGTCTCAGACCCCGTAACGGGAGGAGAAACCAGAGAAGACTCGTCCTCTGACCCATTGCTTATTGGGGAGAACCGGTTGAAAGTTTCTGTCGGCTGAATGAGCGACACCGGTTGAGCATTCCTACAGCATTTCCCTCCAGAAGCCATGAGAATATTGTCCAGCTGCGGGGACTATGCAAGGGGATTTATACTACTATCTGTACCTATTGGTGGCACAGACGCTAGTTCATCGTTTCCTACACTTAAATTACCCTTGCCTAACGATTGCGTCTGAAGCTGGGCTTGCAGCACAGCTATCCCCACCATAAGACGATCGTTCTCCTGTATATTATGAGTACAGCGACTGCAATTAGAAGGCATAATGTTATTGTTACTAACATTACTTAGCTTCGGCTGGTGGAGGTCCTGACGAACCACGACCATATAATGCGTCCGAGGTGAAAAGGTTGAGTGAATAAGTTGAGCGAATGGGAATTTTTTAAAATATAAAACAGTAATTAAAAATTGTTTTAAGTAAAGTTGGCAGGTAGCAAAGTAAGGCTAGCAACAAACTGCACAGCAGCACATAAACAAGTCTACAACTTGTACTTGATTGATTAATTAAGGTTATAATTAATGGACATTTTTTGAAGGGGCTGATACATGTTCCATAAGGGAAAGTCAAGTCTCAAATGTCAAAGTGGAAATTACAAACTTCAGAAGCCTTTTTAAAACTCAAATGCACTTCAAGTTTTACATTTCCCAAACAGCGACAAGTCATCCATGTGTTGAACTGTAGTAAACATCCTGTTCTTCTATCTTCACAGGAAGTGGCCTCAGGCCCGTTCACCTCTGAGGCAAGTATGCAGTGGCTATGTCTTAGTATAGCTCTTAGGCGAAATTCAACTAAATGAAAAGGGTAACACAAGGAGATATTTTTCCCCCTTACATGTAAATCTAATATTCCAATTACCATTAATGTTTTACCCAAATAGTTATTCATGTTTAATTGAGCGATAATTAAGCATTGTTCAGGGCTCTTAGAAGTGTGCGTTTTATGATTTTGTTGCATATTGAAATAATAAACCACGCGTCAAACTCATTCCATGGAGATCCGAGTGTCTGCAGGTTCACTCCTCCCTTGTACTTGATTGATTAATTAAGGTCAAGTTCACTAATTAGTAAAGAACCCCTCATCTGGTTGTCTAGGTCTTGACTGAAGGGAAATACCAAAAACCTACAGACACTAGACCCTTCATGGAATGGGTTTGACACTGTATTAAACCAAACTAGGAAATTGTGCAAAAAATACCAATCTGGATCATTTCTGTTACAGAAGTCTTTCCTGTCCAAAGCTTAAAAGACAACAAGGCCTGATTCCAAAGGTTACATTTCATCCCAGAATGTGACCCTGATTACTTTGGCCCCATCCATAAACAACCCAAGCCCCTATCTGAAAGATATATTAGATATACCTGTCCAATCCTTTCACATCCAGACCATGTCTCCATGTTATATCTGGTCTCTGAGTCAGGCCTGCAGTCTAAAACCCTGTTTATACCTGGAGCTAACATGTGTATGTGTTCTGATCCTGTCCACATTCTGATTGTGCCCACATTTTCAGAAATGTGTCTACACATGGTATTAAAACGTGTCTCTTATCTGTCCACTGTGTCTGAATTGTGACCAGATTTCCTGGTCCCCCCTTTATGCTAAATGTTCCACTGCTGTTCTTTCCTGATTATATTTATTTTAACCCCTTACACTCATGGGAATTGGCCTATATGGATAGGGCTAAATTGAAAGCATATGCATAACCATGGTAGCAATTAAATTCATGGATATTATGGGGAAATTACTAGACTAAAGGAGAGGACAACAGTTCAACTGACACAAGACTGAATCTAAACATTACAATGTTGATTTGATGTACATATTACATTTACTGTACTTTTTGCCGCATTTGTTTTTTTTAAACGAAATCTGAAAATACTCTGGATACATTCAATAACATGATAAGAATATCCTTGAAAAATGTAGGGTAGGTACAACATAAGACAAATAAATGATAAGGGTTTGACTGAGAGGTCTAACTGTTGTTTCCAAGTGGCCACACGCCTCTTCATAGTGTTCACTGGTCCTAAGTAATTTGAATGCACTTTTTAGATTTAAAGAAGAGTCTAGCTGTGCTGTTGAGGAACTAGAGTTAGCACACTTGTAGTTGTTTTGTTTGGAGCACAGCCATGTATCCCCACCTTTACACAATTACTGTTGTTGTATACGTAATCCAAAAACGGTCCATTATAAATCGCAATCTGGGTCAGGTGGCCAACATGACTATCTAAATGACAAAATACTATCTTACAGTGTTAGGTTTTCACAAGGCAATTCAGAGAAGCAGATCATAATTTGGGTGTGCATAGAATGGAGTCATGAGTGCATTCAGATGCGTGTTCCGCGACAAACTTCCTTCACAATACAACAAACATAGGCTCATTCTGTTCAGGATAACCCAGGGTTTAATGCCATGTCATCTTGTAAATGTACATCAAACATAGTGATCGTAAACGTTGACACTGTATATTACATGAGTTTTATGATATGGAAATGTGAAATGCACATTTGGACTCTCGGGTGTTTGGCTTGTGTATGACATCAAAGAGATATCTTTCAAAATACATTGAGTCCTTGTAATCCTTCACTCAGACAATTTTTTGCCAAAAGTAGCCCAATTAGCGGGAGGGATGGGCGCAACCTCTTGTCGCGTGCAGTGTTCAAGTTCAGAACGACTGTCAATCAAAACCCATACAGACCTGTTCAAGCAGAGACCCTGAGCTCTGACGTCATGTATAGTATGCTACTGTATAGACACTGTGTTCCAATTTAGGCACTTATCAGTGTCAAAATCTGCCATTTTCAACACATATACAGGTACGAGTGTAAAGGGCTATGACACATATTGATGGCATAATTCAATTGTCACCTGTCAATGATTTTAGAGGGCGGGACAATGATCCATTTAAATGGTTTCACTGTCCAGATCCATCTACACGTGTAAGACTTCCAGACACAATGCATGTCTGACTACCTCTGGAGGTCTTCAAAAATATCTGATCACAATCAGATCACAATTCATATTTTAATTGTCTACACCTGCTAACAAAATTGGACATAATCAGAATGTAGACAAGATCAGGAGAAAGGAAGCATGCAAGCGGCAGGTATGAACTAGCCTTAGGTTGTCATGGGGACTTACCACACATCTCTGGCCCAGGAGCTCCACTACAGCCTCTACAGGACGGTGAGGTTGTTCTCCTGCATCCTCGACTTTGATGCCCGGCTCATTGCTCCACACAGGCCAAATAGGGGTCTTTTAAGTTCAGATACAGCTTATGAGGCTCCTCAAACTTCTGAACGCTTGTGAGGTAGAAGTGGAAACATGTATCTAAAGCGAGGGCTTCCTTGACGTTAGAGCAAAACAGCAGGAGAGAGCAGGAAGTACAGCGACCACAGTTGATTGTTCTTCCTCTGAATCGGGAATCTCTCTGAACATTGTTGTGAGGGCAGCAGTGGTGCTGTTGATCAGCCTTTGTTTTGTTAGATCAATGATTGTGGGGTGTTTAGTGTCTGTCTTTTAAGAATGTAGCGTACTGATGGTGCACTCGTATAAAACAGATAAAACCTGTAGGTAATGGAGGCTGTAGTAAGTGTCTGTACACTATTCTTCAGTTAGCAGCCTGGCTTATTCTGTGTACCGCATACAGTGCTTTCAGAAAGTATTCATACCCTTTGACTTATTTCACATTTTGTTGTGTTACAGCCTGAATTCAAAATGTATTTATTTATTTCACCGATTTACACACAATACCTCATAATAACAAAGTGAAAACAAGCTTTTAGAAATTTGAGCAAATGTATTGAAAATTAAATGCAGAAATATCTAATTTACATAAATATTCACACCCCTGAATCAGTACTTTGTAGAGGCATCTTTGGCAGCGATTACAGCCGTGTCTCTTTCTGGGTAAGTCTCCTAAGAGCTTTCCACACATGGATTGTGCAACATTTGCCCATTATTATTTTAAAAATTCTTCAACCTCTATCAAATTGGTTGTTGATCATTGCTAGACAACCATTTTCAGGTCTTGCCATAGATTTTCAAGCAGATTTAAGTCAAAACTGTAACTCGGCCACAACAAAACTGTAACTCGGCCACAATATTTGCAGTCTTGTTGGTAAGCAACTCCAGTATAGATTTGGCCTTGTATTTTAGGTTATTGTCCTGCTGAACGGTGAATTAATCTCCTAGTGTCTAGTGAAAAGCAGACAACCAAGTTTTCCTCTAGGATTTTGCCTGTGCTTAGCTCCATTCCGTTTATTTTTTATCCTGAAAAACATCCTAGTCCTTAACGATTACAAGCATACCCATAACATGATGCAGCCACCACTATGCTTTAAAATATGGAGAGTGGTACTCGGTATGTGTTGTTTGGATTTTTCCTGTATTCAGGACAAAAAAAGTGAATTGCTTTGCCACATGTTTTGCAGTATTACTTTGGTGCCTTATTGCAAACAAGACGCATGTTTTGTAATATTGTTATTCTGTAAATGCTTCCTTATTTTCACTCTGTCAATTAGGTTAGTATTATGGAGTAACGACAATGTTGTTGATCCATCCTCAGTTTTCTCCTATCACAGCCATTAAACTCTGTAATTGTTTTAAAGACACCATTGGCCTCATGGTTATTCGTCGCCAAACCCACTGGCTCCAGGTCATCTATAAGTCTTTGCTAGGTAAAGCTCCGCCTTATCTCAGCTCACTGGTCACCATAGCAACACCCACCAGTAGCACGTGCTCCAACAGGTATATTTCACTGGTCATCCCCAAAGCCAACACTTCCTTTGGCCGCCTTTCCTTCCAGTTCTCTGCTGCCAATGACTGGAATGAATGGCAAAAATCTCTGAAGAGCAGCTTACCAATCGCTGCAGCTGTACACAGCCCATATGTAAATAGCCCATCCAACCAATTACCTACCTCATCCCCATATTTGTTTTTGTTTTTCTGCTCTTTTGCACACCAGTATTTCTACTTGCACATCCTCATCTGCAAATATATCCCTCCAGTGTAAATTGCTAAATTGTAATTACTTCGCCACTATGGCCTATTTATTGCTTTACCTCCTTACTTCATTTGCACACACTGTATATTGATTTTTCTATTGTGTTATTGACTCTACGTTTGTTTATTCCATGTGTAACTGTGTTGTTGTTTTTGTCGCACTGCTTTGCTTTATCTTGGCCAGATCGCTGTTGTAAATGAGAACTTGTTCTCAACTGGCCTACCTGGTTAAATAAAGGTGAAATAAAATAAATAAAAATGGTGAAATTCCTGAGAAGTTTCCTTCCTCTCTGGAGTTAGGAAGGACACCTGTATCTTTGTAGTGACTGGGTGTATTGATGCACCATCCAAATTAAGAACTTCACTATGCTCGAAGGAATATTCAATGGCTGCTTTTTTTTAACCCATCTACCATTAGGGGCCCTTCTTTGTGAGGCATTGGAAAACCTCCCTAGTCTTTGTGGTTTAATCTGTGCTTGAAATGTACTGCTTGACTGAGGTACCTTACAGATAACTTTATGAGTGGGGTACAGAGAAAATGTAGTCATTCAAAAATGATTTTAAACACTATTAGTGCACACAGTGAGTCCATGCAACTTATTATGTGACTTGTTAAGCACTTTTTTACTTTTGAACTTATTTAGGCTCGCCATAACAAATAAGGGGTTGAATACTTACTGACTCAATTCATTTGTAAACATTTAAGAATATATCAATTCCACTTTGATATTATGGGGTATTGTGTGTAGGCCAGTGACACAAAATCACAATTTAATCAATTTTAAATTCAGGCTGTAACACAACAAAATGTGGAAAAAGTCAAGGGGTGTGAATTCTTTCTGAAGGCATTGTAGTTAATGGAATTGGCCGTATGAAATCTTAGAGGAACTCCAGCCTTCCTGATTTTTGCTACACTTCTTGTGGAAATTCTGAAATATGGGTCTGGTTTGTGTGAAGTACGTAGTCATATTGGGGCCGATTCAGACTGAAAATTATGCCTTTCCTATGCACAACTTTCCTATGCACTTCTCAGTATTTGGTGTTCAGACTTATTCAGTCGTGTAACTCTCTCTGTAAGTGTCGCTACCTTGCGCGCTCTGAATACATTTAATTCATCCGATGAAAACCCTCCCACTTGCTGGACAACAGATTTTCTCATGGAGTTTTCATTCAATAGGGTTTTCATTCAATAGGGTTTTCCGTACATTTGTCTTAAGCCATCCCTTTAAATACAGTGTACCTTTCAGTTATTTTGTGAATGTTGTGAAAAGTAAAAAAGACACAGAACATGCAGATCACAGTAAAGACATTTCTCGATAAATACTGACAACCATTCATATTTATTGAAAATAGAATATCATAGACAATAGTGCCATGTCAAACACAAAATGTGCTTACCTTTATGTAACAATTTCTTCAAGACACTCAGCCTTGTCCTTCCTGAACATTAATTCAGCTGCCCAAATGGGCTCTGAGATCCTCTTGCTTCCCAATATTTGACCTTATTCAATAGTTTTACCTAAGTCTCCATTATACAAATCATTGCAATCAGGGACTCGCCACATGCTGCATTGCATGACTGAGTATCTGGACAGACTGCCCAGCAAACCAAAATTGGTTCTGTGAACATTCCCAAAACATTAATTAGTTTGCCCTGAAAGTTCTAATGACACTTAAACAATCTAGTTGGGCTCATGATTATATATTTGTATAAAACATTCCCCTGATGATGCCAGAACACATTTTGTTATTAAACTACCTGGAAACCTAATTAAAACCCAAGGAGAATGTTCTGTGGTGGTTGGTACAGATGTTGTGCACAACATTTTAGTGAATGTTAGGAGAACATTCCAAGGATATTTCATAAAAGAAAATGTAAAAAAAAATTTTTAAAAAATTGGGGGGGGGGATGTTATCATCCTAATGTTGTATAAAACCCGAACTAGAAATTAATGGGAATGTTAGCTAATGTCCTGGGAATGTTCCCGGTGTGCTGTGTGTACTGTATTTGTCAAATAAGACACAGCTGAATGCCATCATTCAGTTTTTATGGAACTTGCTTCTTCATTTTTGCCTTATTGCTTTGTTGGATGTCAAGTATACATAGAAACTATTGCAGACTACCTGGGTCGTTCCACTAATTGGCAGCCTTTTGAGAAGTGTAACTTTATAAAAAAAAACATTTGATTGTTTTTATAAAGAGCACGTTCAACTTCATAAGAAACACATTTTCCCATCTCAAGAGGTTTTTAAGTGCCAAATAAAGTAACAGGGTTGACCGTAACAGGGTAGACGATTTCATCTTAAATCAGCCATAAATCCCCTCGTCACAGGGGGAATAGAAGCTTGTTGTGTGCAACAGGACGTGGCAATTGAATGTCTGTCTATCTATGGGTAACAGGGTTGGCTTGTTATGCTCGATCCGCACAGTTTCCCATCACAAAAGGGCCAAAAAGAATAGGACAAGCTCACCTGCTTTTACACTATGATTTGACTTTTAGATGTACAATGTTTCTTTTGAAAAACATTTTTTTTTTTAAAGGAATAGTTTCACCACGAGAGTTCTGACATTAAGATGAGGGACAGACGTAAATTGAATCACTAATCATTAAATAAGTAATAGTCTTCAGACATGACTTTGTCAAAGCAACAAAATAATTAGGGCTTTAGAAAGATGGTGAAAAGTTGGAGAAATGTTGAGGTTAAGTGAGTTAGTCTTCCTAGAAGTGCATAAAGTCTTAATTCATATAATTTTGTTTTTATTTATTGAATTCTCCATGTAGTCTATATTAAAGGGCACTCCATGTGGTCTATATTAAAAAAAACACTTCATGTAATATAACATGCTTTTAAAATTCAATATTGGTGCATAATTTCAACTTAAAATATCAAAGGGATGCAAAAGGTACTCTTTTCGTGGGAACAACCCACCTATTTCAATAGCACAAGCATAATAAATGTCACAAATGAAGAAAATCATCATTCAATTTTTCAAAGTATTTTGGGTTCACTTCCCGGTTGTTTTGATCTCTTGATGTGTTTAGAAATGTGTGAATTAATTGTTCAGAATATTGTGGTGAAGATGGATACCGAATTGAAACAATACTGCCCAGCGTATTTAAAAGCCAAACTTGCAATAACTTGAAGACACTGATTCTGCAGAATGATTCTTATAGAGATACAGAAAAGGATGACTGCTCCTGCACCTTAAAGACTGATGTTAACAGAGTCATTGAACACTGGTCATTTTAATCATGTTTAAATACTGTTTTACCCACTTTATATGTATATGTACAATTTATATGTATATACTGTATTCTAGTCATGGCTCATCATATATAGCTACTGTACACACTTGTTCTATTCATATACTGTCCTTAAACACAATTTACATACATATACAGTACCAGCCAAAAGTTCGGACACACCTACTCATTCCAGGTTTTTCTTTATTTTTACTATTTTCTACATTGTAGTAGTGAAGACATAAAAACTATGAAATAACACATATGGAATCATGTAGTAACCAAAAAAGTGTTAAACAAATCAAAATATATTTTATATTCTTCAAAGTAGCCACCCTTTGCCTTGATGACAGCTTTGCACACATGGCATTCTCTCAACCAGCTTCATGAGGTAGTCAACTGGAATGCATTTCAATTAACAGGTGTGCCTTGTTAAAAGTTATTTTGTGGAATTTCTTTCCTTCTTAATGCATTTGAGCCAATCAGTTGTGTTGTGACAAGGTAGGGGTGGTATACAGAAGATAGCCCTATTTGGTAAAAGACCAAGTCCATATTATAGCAAGAACAGCTCAAATAAGCAAAGATAAATTACAGTCTATCATTACTTAAGACATGAAGGTCAGTCAATGCGGAACATTTCAAGAACATTGAAAGTTTCTATAAGTACAGTCGCAAAAACCATCAAGCACTCTGATGAAACTGGCTCTCATGAGGACCGCCACAGGAAAGGAAGACCCAGAGTTACGTCTGCTGCAGAGGAGAAGTTCATTAGCGTTACCAACCTCAGAAATTGCAACCCAAATAAATGCTTCAGAGTTCAAGTAACAGACATCTTAACATCAACTGTTCAGATGAGACGATGAGAATCAGGGCTTCATGGTCAAATTGCTGCAAAGAAACCACTTCTAAAGGACACCAATAAGAAGAAGAGACTAGGTTGGGCCAAGAAACACAAGCAATGGACATTAGACAGATGGAAATATGTCCTTTGGTCTGTTGAGTCCAAATTTGAGATTTTGGGTTCAAACTGCTGTGTCTTTGTGAGACGCAGAGTAGGTGGTTCCCACTATGAAGCATGGAGGAGGAGGTGTGATGGTGTGGGTGCATTGCTGGTGACACGGTCAGTGATTTATTTAGAATTCAAGGCACACTTAACCAGCATGGCTACCACAACATTCTGCAGCGATACACCATCCCAACTGATTTGCGCTTAGTGGGACTATCATCTGTTTTTCAACAGGATGTTGACCCAACACACCTCCAGGCTGTGTAAGGGCTATTTGACCAAGAAGGGGAGTGGTGGAATGGAGCATCAGATGACCTGGCCTCCACAAATCACCCGACCTCAACCCAATTGAGATGGTTTGGGATGAGTTGGACCACAGAGTGAAGGAAAAGCAGCCAACAAGTGCTCAGCATATGTGGGAACTCCTTCCATGTGAAGCTGGTTGAGATTATGCCAAGAGTGTGCAAAGCTGTCATGAAGGCTACTTTGAAGATTCTAAAATATTTTGGGATTTGTTTAACACTTTTTTGGTTACTACATGATTCCATGTGTTATTTCATAGTTTTGATGTTTTCACTATTGTTCTACAATGTAGAAAATATATTTTTTAAATATTTTTAAAACCTTGAATGAGTAGGTGTCCAAACTTTTGACTGGCACTGTATATTTATTTATATTCCGGACTCGGACATTGCTCGTTCTGATATTGTTTGTTTTGATATGTTTAGCATTTTTTAAACAGTTGAAACAGCTTTTTCCTGCAATCTACAACCATAATATTTATGCTTAATTCTGTGTGGGGGAAATGTGTATGTTTTTCTGCATATCTAAGCATACCTCTTGAGCTGTTTTTTTAAGAAACTAAATATGCTTCTTTGCACATTGCTAAATCTGGGTAAAAGATGGAAAGGAATTGTACTTATTCAGTACAATGAGTTATTGCTTGCTTTTTTAAAAAGTCTACCAACCTTGCCAGCAGGCATACCAGTTAGGCTATTTAGACAAGCTAGCTAATCTAACTAGCTAGTTATAACTTTAGGACATGGGGAACCTATATGGGCTAGCTAAAGCCAATAAAATTGCTAAGTGGCTGGTAGTATTACAAAAAAAAAAAACATTTTTAAACAGGACAAATCTGAGAGGGCACACACACCTCTGGTTATTGTACTGCTAGATATGGCTGCATAGTTGGAGCTAGAAGCATAAGCATTTCACTGCACCTGTGATGACATCTGCATGACATCGTGAACAATAAACTCTGATTTGATAACTGAAAAAGGTGAGTAAATACATTACTTGGCATCAAGCAACATGGTCAAATTTAAATAGTTAGACCATGCTGAAAAGTGATTGATTTATCATTAGTGGCTCATTTTGTTTTCAAATGTTCTGCAGCTACTGAGAAAACTGTACACTACCAGTCAATTACCTCAAGAAATTTAGCTGAAATTACATTCAATAAACAAATCTACAGATAGTGTAATGACATAAAAGTAAATCCATTGTAGACTAACATTTTCTTCTCTTCTCCTTAAAGCTGGTTGATTAAACCAATGTCTCCTTAAAGCTGGTTGATTAAACCACTGTTGATATTTGATCAAGAAACAACAGTGGGGTGAATTGTTTGGCAGTTGGGTAGGGAGGGAAGCCTGACAGTTAGAGATCCAGTCTCTTTGTATAGAGAAAATTAACCCCTCTTCTTCTATCTCTGTCACTTTTGTTTTACACCAGATTCTCTTCATTCGAGGTACTAGCTTAATGGCTTTTGACACACGCAGCAAGTAGTGGTTTAGGGGTTTCCATGGGCAACACCCTCATCAGCACCTCTGACACTGCCTGGGTGACATCTCTGACTAGAACTTCTTCCACAAAGAAAGTGACATCACTGGGTTCCTCAAAGACTAGCCTCCATGGAAGAGTAGCATGTCCTTTTGATGTGAATTGGTGGGGAAACGATCTTACCATGACGCAGGTATGGTAAGACTCATGATGATGTGGGTCCAGCCTTTCGACCGTTTTTGATCCTTCTCACAATCCAGACGTGATCAAGAAGTGGCACGGTGACAGGGCATGCTGCTGTGTGGCGTTTGGACCCCCTATGTCAACGGATGTGCTCTAATGGCCACCTCCAGCTCGTTTCTCTCCGGTCGTCCAGTCGATGATGATGAACGTCAGGCTCATAGACATGAAGATGAAGCCCATGGCTGTAAAACAGGCAGCCTGAAACCAGCCAGAGAAAGAGTTGTTGGAATTCACCTTAGTCATGAACGTAAAAAAATAAAAAATAAAAGATCTTGACACAAACCGGGGTTTCGGAAGTTCTTTCCAGAACCCATTGTGATACTACCCAAACACTCCGAAAACCTGAGGATTGTGTGGAGAGTTTTAACAAACATGTCTAGACAATGGCAGGAAAATGAATGTCATGTGAAAACCTACCGTGATCTTTGGTCTTGACTTCATTGGTTCTTGTTCGGTGGGAACAATGCGGAGGTAGAATAATCCTGGGAGGATGAAGATCAGACTAGGTGCAGTGGTGGCCCCTGGACAGCCAAATGAGACAATGAGTTAGTCCACTGGTAAGTACTCTTGTATGAGGCATATGTAATGTAAAAGGTCCTTCCTGTAGTGTTCAGGGTGATGAGGAGACATGGCATGTCAGGTTGATTGGTGAGTATGTAGAGAAAAAGCATCTGAGGCTAGATGGCAAGAACTGTTGTAACCTATACTCATGAGCATATGAGTGCTTTTTTTCGGAGTCTCACCAATGATGCCAAAGATATCTCGGATATTGGGCACAATGATTACAAGAACGTTGACCACGAAGAGGAGACACAGGGCGATGGTGATGTGGCGTGCCCAGTGGAAGGGTTTCTCTGGGAAGAGGAGCTGGAGAATGGCTCTGCGAATCTGGAGAGAAAGAGGACTCAGGGGAGTATCTACAGTGAAACTTGCAACATGGCTGTCGAGTGTCAGTTATGAGGTATGTTTACTAACTAACTAAAAACACAATTGATGAAATTACATTCCATACACTTTCCTACCAATACCAACTCTGGGTTAAACAGAGATTATAGGATGTACTGTACAAGCCAGCATCAGTTGTTCTAAGCATGACACAGTAGCTTAACATTTAGAGAGAAATTGATATTTACAGTATCTAGGCTGTTGGTTTTGAAATGCAATCAATATTTGAAATGCAAAACATTGGAAGCTTCCTTAGAAATAGAGTAATAATAGCAGGGGTTCCCAAACTTTTTTGGGGCCGGAGATCTCGTGATAGCAAATTCATCAGGAACCCCTTAAAATCAGAACACAACTCCGACTTTAGAGTGCGATAAAAATAGCATTCCGGGCTAACCAAGCCTCGGGGCCTGGGAAATAACATTTTAAAAGGCACCCCTCTTTGCAATGGAGAGGAAAATGAGTTAAGGTAATTTCCTGCAGAGAGACAATTTTGCAGTTTTAAAGCTTAAACTAGAGTGCATTTATGTTCAAAATGACAATTTTACGAAATACAAGAAACTTGAGTTGAAAACTGGATCATTGATGGAGTACTGTGGATCCATGTGAGCCTCCCAAGCCCAACTGTGCATCTAAGGGTAGCCTATATTGTAGATTAATAATATTGCAGTGTATTGTATTGCACTCTAAACTTGTTTCACAGACCCATTAGCCAAATTTGTTTAATCTGTTGTTGCTAGCAATATTTATTTAGAATAAAAAGAGATCTTGGCGCAGAACCCCCTGTAGTACCTCCGCAGACCCCCAGGGTGGTTCCCAGTTCAGGAACCACTGAATTAGAGTAACGTAATTAGAGCTAATGAGAGGAGGCTCTTACAGGAAAGAGGACCACAGGGACAGTAAGGGTGACTGCCACCAGCACGGCCACACGCACACACAGGATCAGGGTGTCCAGAGGGTCCACTTTGCTGTAGGTGTGCAGGAGCTCAGATTCCGTGTTCACTACATAAATATATATATGCACACACACACAAATTGAGTCTCTTTTGAAATTCTGAAATCAATATTTTTTTCTGCAGCGTGAATACGACTAAAGCCGTCTTGAAGCCCTGGTCTTACCGTAGAAGGTGAGGTAACCAAAGATGGCAGTGAGGAGGTACATGACGAACATGCCCATGATGGACACATTAGCAATCCCTTGCATGCGCCTCTTGGTTGCGCTTTGGTGGAAAAGAAAGCAGTTTTTTTTGTCTGTTAATGAGGTAGAGGGATTACATGACTAATGTTACATTTATTAAATTAAAAATGTCCCTTGATTTAATCAAAAGCCAACAGGTGTGCAGTTGAAGTTGGAAGTTTACCTTAGCCAAATAAACTGAGTTTAAATGTTTCACAATTCTTGAATTTAATCCTAGTAAAAATACCCTGTCTTAGGTTAGTTAGGATCACCACTTTATTTTAAGAATGTGAAATGTCAGAATAATAGTAGTGAGAATGATTTATTTCAGCTTTTATTTCTTTCATCACATTCCCAGTGGGTCAGAAGTTTACATTCACTCAATTAGTATTTGGTAGCATTGCCTTTAAATTGTTTAACATGGGTCAAACGTTTTAGGTAGCCTTCCACAAGCATCCCACAATAAGTTGGGTGAATTTTGGCCCATTCCTCCTGACAGAGCTGGTGTAACCGAGTCAGGTTTGTAGGCCTCCTTGCTCGCACACGCTTTTTCAGTTCTGCCCACAAATGTTCCATGGGATTGAGGTCAGGGCTTTGTGATGGCCACTCTAATACCATAACTTTGTTGGCCTTAAGCCATTTTGCCACAACTTTGGAAGTATGCTTGGGGTCATTGTCCATTTGGAAGACCCATTTGCAACCAAGCTTTAAATTCCTGACTGATGTCTTGAGATGTTGCTTCAATATATCCACATCATTTTCCTCCCTCATAAGTCCATCTATGTTGTGAAGTGCACCAATCCCTCCTGCAGCAAAGCACCCCCACACCATGATGCTTCCACCCCCGTGTTTCACGGTAGGGAAGGTGTTCTTCGGCTTGCAAGTCTCCCCCTTTTTCCTCCAACCAAAATGATGGTCATTATGGCCAAACAGTTCTATTTCTGTTTCATCAGACCAGAGGACATTTCTCCAAAAAGTATGATCTTTGTCCCCATGTGCAGCTGCAAACCATAGTCTGGCTTTTTTAATGGTGGTTTTGGAGCAGTGGCTTCTTCCTTTCAGGTTATGTTGATATAGGACGTGTTTTACTGTAGATATAGATACTTTTGTACCAGTTTCCTCCAGCATCTTCACAAGGTCCTTTGCTGTTGTTCTGTGATTGATCTGCACTTTTCGCATCAAAGTACATTCATCTCTAGGAGACGAAACGTGTCTCCTTCCTGAGCAGTATGAAGGCTGCGTGGTCCCATGGTGTTTATACTTGCATACCATTATTTGTACAGATGAACTTTGTACCTTCAGGCATTTGGAAATTGCGCCCAAGGATGAACCAGACTTGTGAATTTCTACCATTTTTCTTCTGAGGTGTTGGCTGATTTCTTTTGATTTTCCCCATGATGTCAAGCAAAGAGGCACTGAGTTTGAACGTAAGCGTTGAAATACATCCACAGATACACCTCCAATTGATTCTAATTATGTCAATTAGCCTATCAGAGGCTTCTAAAGCCATGACATAATTTTCTGGAATTTTCCAAGCTGTTTAAAGGCACAGTCAACTTAGTGTATGTAAACTTGTGACCCCACTGGAATTGGGATACAGTGAATTATAAGTGAAATAATCTGTCTGTAAACAATTGTTGTAAAAATGACTTGTGTCATGCACAAAGTAGATGTCCTAACCGACTTGCCAAAACAATAGTTTGTTAACAAGACATTTGTGGAGTGGTTGAAAAACAAGTTTTAATGACTCCAACCTAAGTGTATGTAAACTTCTGACTTCAACTGTATGTGTTCTACTGTAAATTAGTATCGGTAAAGAAGGATAAAGGTCGTCATATCAACATGGTGATGTGTGAAGGGAACAAATTGGGGGTTCATATTGTTTTATGAACTTACTTTTTGAGTTCAGTGTAAATGGGAAGCACCTCAGGGTGACAAACAAAGGCGAACGCCAAGATGGGGATGGTATACGCCGTCTGAATACCATATAAAGGATAAGTTCAATTAGCAGCATTGCACAAGGAGTGCTTGAGTAAACTCACAAGACAGTGTGGACATTTGTGCCACGCTGGTTCTGCTCTGCTTCAATACACATGGACAACCAGTTGCACTGGCTGTAACATGATATGAGCATGGATTCACAAACTCATTAGCATATTGAATGACATGTACTCCAACTGCAAATAGCTCCTAACCTTATGTGGTTGTATTGTAGCAGAGTAAGAACCTAAGAGCAGAAGTGATGTGGAATAAACACTAAAACATATATTTTAACCTCCTGGTTTATGGTGAACATTTTGCCTTTGCACTGTCCCTCCTCTTCCATGGTGGTGTTGATAATTGTTGTGTGATTGCTGCCATTTGGCACCAGGGGGCAGGGGATGTTGAACTTCTTGTATATGACCTTGAGAGAGAGAGAGAAAGAGAGAGATAAGCAGTGAGATGCAAGCAAAAACATATCAATCCTCTATAGCTGACAACCATGATCACATGTTTGATTCATTTTTTAGAACCTTTATTTAACTAGGCAAGTCAGTTAAGAACAAATTCTTATTTACAATGTGCGCCACCCTATGGGACGCCCAATCACGGCCGTTTGTGATACAGCCTGGAATCAAACCAGGGTCTGTAGTGACGCCTACAGCACTGAGATGCAGTGCCTTAGATCGCTGCGCCACTCGGGAGCCCAATACCTATCTCTAGTTAACTTGTGAATTCCTGTCCAAAGCCTCATTCATTCTTCTGCTTTTGCTAATTGATCAAGGTCAACGATAGAATTTGTCACATTAACAATGTACCTTTCTGCAGTAAGGCATTTTAAACAACAACATGCACAGTAGTGTAATCTAGGATTGTGCTCAAGTATTCAAGCAACATTGAACAGTTTCAAACATTTTAACTATAGTTTTAACATATTACAATATTAAAATAATAATTTGGCCAAATGATGTTGCCCTCCCCCTTTTTCTTTGTATGTCAACATAATCAGACAATAACCCATTTCAGAAAGTTAACGTATCCATGTTCATAGCTAATTTCACCATTGTACAACAAGGCCTGGCTTGCAGTGAGTATACGAAACAGGAGCTAACATGAAATGTTTTGTGAGGTAGAGTGGCACAAGATATAAATATCTCCTCATAAATTGTCGAGGGCACATTAGTACCACAGTCTTTAGTCATGACTCATGCCCTAAGCTGTTAACACATTAACAATGGTAAAGAATCACTAAAAACAGAGCATGGACAATGGAAGTCCAATCATCAGGAGGTGAAAAGCATATGCCGCATCAGAATATAATATTGAAATGTATGATTGCTTGTATAATATATATTGTAATATAATCCAGTATAGACATCCATCATCAGAAAGTCACTCACCGAGGAAAGGAAAAAGACCATGCAGGTGAGGGAGAAGCCACTGGTGTAACCCAAATACCCTGCAAGATGCAACCAAGGATTGTTACTACAACAAAAACAACAAGCATCCCACATCCCAGCTGACAATGTTTGGCTTCCAGGACAAGTCTGCTCCTGGCCTAAAATAGATCCTTCACAGAGCAGAGTCTATAGTCATCCAAATGTTTTGTTTTATGAATAAAGAGGCGCTGACTGAAAGATTGACAGCCAGTGAGGTCATTAGCAGCCATGAGGAAAAGTCAAAGGTCATTATGAGGTCAGTCACATACCCAGTTGTCTCATCAGGGCAAGTGGGAGGATGACGCACACACTGACGATGATGATGAGGTAATTCCCATTCAGGAACCAATCTCTAATTTAAAACATAAACAAAAAACCAAAACATAGCCAGATACAAAAGTTAATTAATTCTAGGTTCATTATGGCATGCAATGTAGACTATACTAGGAAACATACTGTTTAGGGGCAATTGATGCAATGTTAGGTAAAAATGGCTTGTGGTTCTGGTGGGATGGCGACTACAGTTTAGGGACCTGGGGGTAAGCACTGGAGACCTGGGGATAGACGTAGGAATCGTAAGGTGCGGCATATTTTGCTGGGTCCATGTATAATGCATTAGCCAATTCTGGGTTTTAGCACCAAATATTGGGAGGGTGGACTAGTTTGGGATGGCAGTGAAGAGGAATGAGGATGGTACAATGAACAGATAATAAAGATTGGATGGGGGTGAAAGTCCAGTCCTAACTATAGGAGTTTAGCTCTGATTGGTTCCAGAGAGGGATCAATCAGGAAAGAATGATCTGGGCTTATGGGGATTTTAACAGCTAGCTTATTGCATGTTACACCCCGTAAATATTTGTATTTATTTAAATTTATTTAACTAGGCAAGTCAGTTAAGAACAAATTCTTATTTACAATGACGGCCTACACCGGCCAAACCTGGACGACACCCTATGGGACTCCCAATCACAGCTGGTTGTGATGTAGCCTGGAATCAAACCAGGGTGTCTGTAGTGACGCCTCAAGCACTGAGATGCAGTGCCTTGGACCACTGCGCAACTCAGGAGCAGTGTTTTTGTGGACAAGTAACCTTGTCAAGAAAAACTCCTGACCTTAAACATACATCAGTAAGTGTGCCGTAGACAATAGTCCTCATGTTAGTTTGCTGCACTGAAAGGTGTGGAAAGGTGCTGCTCCACTTACCCAGTGTTTGATGACAAGCCCAGGAAGGCTTGAATGACCAGAGGTAACTCATACTTCACAATGAAGAGGTAACTGGACATTGCTGGAGGGGATTAAGCATATTTCAGAGCTGTTAACTTCTATTATCATAAGAAAACACAGACACGCCCTGCCCATTTTACCTGTACTTTAGTTTTCCTAAAAATGCTTAGCAATATCACACAAACATTGGAGGAAAACTTTCTATCAAGAACCACTAAAACTTTTATGAGCCATTGTCACGACTTCGACAGAAGTCGAAGCCTCTCCTTGTTCGGCGGTGGTCGACATCACCGGTCTTCTAGCCATCATTGATCCATTTTTCATTTTCCATTGGTTTTGTGTTGTCTTCCTACACACCTGGTTTCAATCCCATTCATTACCTGTTGTGTATTTAACCCTCTGTTTCCCCTCATGTCTTTGTCAGTGATTGTTTTTATTCAGTGTTGTGTTGGTTTTTGTATTGTGTGCAACAGGTCCTTGTACCCACTTTATTTATTGTTACATTTAGTGTTTGGAGTGTGTTTTGTTTATTTGTTATTAAATACTCCATTACACTCAGTTTGATTCTCCTGTGCCTGACTTCCCTGCCACCTATACACACACGACTCTGACAGCCATGAAATCCATGAGTGCAGTGAAGCCATGAGTGCATTTATATTTGCCCATGTGGTTCTCTTCAAAACAGATACTATGTGTTAGTGCTAGTGGGTGAATATATTACTGTATTAGAGGGGCAAAACGTTTTTGCACTTTTATGGACAGAGGGTCTTATTCAATCAAACTCAATGACCCAATTCCTCATCCTAGGTACTTACCACCAATGTTGTGAAAGGTTATAATGACACCCGCTGCTATTTTTCCTGGGTGTCCAAAGGCTCGGAAGCCCAGCTGTTCATACGCACGAATACCTGAACAGACAAACAAGATGTTAGTCTGTTAAAGAGTAGACATGGGACAGGATCTATATGCCATGACATTAGAAGACACTGTTCTCTAAAGCAACAGTGAGTGCATACATTTTTGTATATGTGACACCAGCGAACCAACAACTACCAATTTACAGACAGCTTGGATCATATGGTGGATCCCTACTTTAGGTTTGTCTATAAAAAAAGCTGGGCATTTCTGTTAGGCATTTGTGGAGGGGTAGAATCACAGGTATTTCAATGGTCCAAATGCAGAGGAAAAGTTTGTTGACAGAAAAGTAAGTTAACTTTTCTCATCTTGTTATGATTAACTTTGTGATTCAGCTTTCAATTTGTCTTTGATTCCTAAGGGTGATCCTAAGTAACACATACTGACCCACAACTCCAGCACTCTTAAGCAGGAGGTGAACCGAGTAGCTGGACAGACAGGCGATACATGTCAATAGGATTCTGCAGAGCACAAACAACTGACTTAGAGGCTTTGGAAAGGTAAACAACATAATTCATTTCATGTGGATTCAGCCAATGTTAAAATAATGAATCCCATGGTCAGCCCACCGCTTCACAGATGCATCAAACAAACAAAGTAAACTCTACAAGAATAGGCTGCCCTCCTGTGACAGCAAATTGATTGGCACAAAACACAAATTATTTATTCATAAACATTTAAACAATTCTTGACTTCTGACTGGACCTGACGTGAATCTGAGCAACCCAACGTGCAAAGCATGCTGGGGAGCCATATCTGTGGTGTGCTCACACCCAAGCTATGATTCATCAGCCAACTCTTTGCTATATTTAACTCCTGAATCTGATTTAGGAGTCCCATGTGTCTCAAATCTCACCATAGAAATGACATATGGACACACCAACGCACACCACCCATGTGTCTCAAATCTCACCATAAAAATGACATATGGACACACCAACGCACACCACCCATGTGTTTCAAATCTCACCATAAAAATGACATATGGACACACCAACGCACACCACCCATGTGTCTCAAATCTCACCATAAAAATGACATATGGACACCTCAACGCACACCACCCATGTGTCTCAAATCTCACCATAAAAATGACATATTGACACACCAACGCACACCACCCATGTGTTTCAAATCTCACCATAAAAATGACATATGGACACACCAACGCACACAACCCATGTGTCTCAAATCTCACCATAAAAATGACATATGGACACACCAACGCACACCACTCTTCGCCACTGTTCTTTTAACCATTCGAGGACCGTAAATGTTAAACATTACGTTAGATGACTACTTTTTCATATAATTTTTGTCATGATTCCACTGTAGTGTTTTGGTAACATTGTTGCTATGTGTTGTGCAGTAACAGTGTGTATCAAACCATTTTGGGAGGATCTGTGACCTTTTGACAACAACAAAAAATACAAGACAAATAATCCCCCCCCCCAAGTGTTGTCCTGCCAAGAGCTGTGTAATATTTAACTTGGTGGGCGTGTGTGTACTAATTTGTCTGTTGTCACATCAAGGAATCACATAGGGACATAATGTGTTGCTGTACTTACATAAAGAGAACGATGCCTGTGTTTGACATGGCGTACGACAGTCCCAGAATTCCACTCCCCATTATGGCGTTACTGAGGTTAAAGACGGACATTCCGAAAGAGGTTTTCCCCTCAAACTGCCAAGGCCACAAAGACATGAATGTCCGTTGTTATAACTCCTCATGATGACATTTCAGCATAAAAAGGATGACTGCCAGCTCCAAAGCGGTTGCCATAGTTCTTCATACTCACATCTGTAAACTGGGGCTTCTTGGTCCCATCACTCTTATGTGGTAACATCTCCTCTTCCTCTTCCGCCCGCGGGATACTATGAAGTCAATCAAACCAAGGAAATATAAAAACTATAAGGTTAAACAACACTCAATTTCATCAATGTTCCAACTTCAGCCAAGCAAAGTATCATTATAATCCATTGGGTGCTTGAAAATGCTATCCATGAAAGGGTACTGTATCCATTTAAGCGTTTAAAATGCATCTGAGGTAAACTAGTGTTTACAAAAAGCCTGGTATTTTTCCAGGTGTTCAACACAAATATGATACCTTTTCTGCAAAACCATAATGACAGTGGATTTTATTTGACTTGTTTAATCTGCTCAAAATAGCCGAACAAACATAACAATACACTTCTGTGCTAAAAAAACAAAAACAGGGCAAAAAACTAGTTGAATCAACATTGTTTCCAAGTTATTTCAATAAAATAAATCAATGTGATGATGTTGAATCAATGTGGAAAATTTCATATTTTTTTCTCCCAACTTCTAACCTAAATCAAATGTCATTGTGAAATGTTTTTTTACTTTCATGTTGAATTTGCATTAGTTGACAACTACCACAAGACCATGTCAAACTAGACTGTAGACAATTCATCTACACAAACAGTGACAAATATAGGGTGGTAATAGTCTTGTCTGTCAGAAAATAAACACAAATATCCTTGGAATTTGTGGAATTTTGGTGGCCTTTTTGAAATCAAAACACTATCATGCACACAACTGGCGGAATGATATTATCATACATGCCAGGTAGCAATATGTGCAGTCAAATAGGACACATACCCATTTTCCAAAGGGACGAAGCCATGGTGGTGACCATTTGATAGCTTTTGGAGTTCCATATGGTTTTTTGCTGATACAAAGAGGGCTGGGTGTGACTGATGGTTCTTCACTGACTGGAGGAAAACATTGAAGGATTCACAAGGACGCTAAAGTTCCAATCTGAAAAAAAGAGAAAAAGATGTACCTTAGATAAATGAACAACTTATCTTTTGGATGTCATTCCAGATGATAGACAGAAAAATATAAACAGTCAGGTTTGACGATTTGAGGAATTTGCACGTTGCAAAGTGAAGCCTAGACTCTAGGGTAACTGTGGGAGTTGTCAACTTGTCTGTCACTATGGGACCACATGTCAGCTTCCCACCAGAGGAATCCATAGCACCACTCTCTCCCTGCATGTGTCATTTCATTTGACGGCTCAGGTTGCATTGCCAGTAATGAGACTCCTGACTACTTTTGAATTCCTTCCAATAGAATTCCATTACTCTTTCAGTAGGGTTTGGTTTACTTGGCAGATCTACCTTGAAGTCCTTCTGTATACAACTAATAATTGATGTAACACTTTCCTCCATTACAAAATTAAGTGCAGATTGTCAGGGCCAGTTCTTTTTTTTTGTTTCAATCAACTCACGTTTTCCAGAAAAGGTATGTAAATCTGTTATAAACTAAACCTGGAAGCACAGTGTTGCCATCACAGACTTTATTGTGAACACAAACTTTGTTGTACACTGTTATTTATCAATCTTTTATTTATCCAGGTGAGTGCCATTGAGGTAGGAATCTCTATTTAAGGCATCCCTGGTATTGGTTTAGGATTTCACTCTTATTCATCTACACTGCAGTGTTACTACCCTATGCCAACTGGTGTGCCAGCTGGGATTTGACATCATTACAGACGAAACTGGCAAACAAGAAATGGCACAATTTGCTGAACAAATAGAGTCATATGAGGCTGCTTACATAACGCCTTCTGATACATTGACACAAGAATTACAGTGCCTTCAGAAAGTATTCACACCCCTTGACTTTATCCACATTTTGTTGTGTTACAGCCTACATTTCAAATGGCTTAAATGTAGATGTTGTGTCACTCATCTATACACCCCATAATGTCAATGTGGAATTATGTTTTTTATTTTTTATTTTTTACAAATGAATAAAAAATGAAAATCTGAAATGTCTTGAGTCAATAAGTATTCAACCCCTGTGTTATGGCAACCTAAATCAATTCAGGAGTAAAAATGTGCTTAACAAGTCAAATAATAAGTTGCATGGACTAACTCTGTGTGCAATAATTGTGTTTAACATTATTTTTGAATGACTACCCCATCTCTTTACCCCACACATACAATTATCTGTAAGGTCACTCAGTTGAGCAGTAAATTTCAAGCACAGATTCAACAGCAAAGACCAGCGAGGTTTTCCAATGCCTCGCAAAGAAAAGCAACTATTGGTAGATACGTTAAAAAAAAAGCAGACATTGAATATTCCTTTAAGCATGGTGAAGTTATAAATTACACTTTGGATGGTGTATCAATACACCCAGTTACTACAAAGATACAAGCTTCCTTCCTAACTCGGCTGTCAGAGAGGAAAGAAACCGCTCAGGGATTTCACCATGAGGCCAATGGTGATTTTAAACCAGTTACAGAGTTAAACCGCTGTAATAAGAAAAAACTGAGGATGGATCAACAACATTGTAGTTACTCAACAATACTAACCTAAATGACAGAGTGAAAAGAAGGAAGCCGGTACAAAATATAAATATCCAAAACATGCATCCTGTTTGCAATAAGGAACTAAAGTAAAACTGCCAAAATTGTGGCTAAGAAATGTACTTTTTGTCTGAATACAAAGCATCATGTTTGGGGCAAATCCAACACAACACATCACTGAGTAGCACTCTTCATATTTTCAAGCATGGTGCATCATGTTATGGGCATGCTTGTCATCAGCAAGGAATAGTGAGTTTTTTTGGACAAAAAGAAAAAGAATAGAGCTAAGCACAGGCAAAGTCCTAGAGGAAAACCTGGTTCAGTCTGCTTTCCAGCAAACACTGGGAGACAAATTCACCTTTGAGCAGGACATTAACCTAAAATGCAATGCCAAAAATACAGTGGGGAGAACAAGTATTTGAAACACTGCCGATTTTGCAGGTTTTCCTACTTACAAAGCATGTAGAGGTCTGTAATTTTTATCATAGGTACACTTCAACTGTGCGAGCCGGAATTCTTACTGGTTGGTAGGTGATCAAATTAATTACTTAAAAATCATACAATGTGATTTTCTGGATTTTTGTTTTAGATTCCGTCTCTCACAGTTGAAGTGTACCTATGATAAAAATTACAGACCTCTACATGCTTTGTAAGTAGGAAAACCTGCCAAATCGGCAGTGTATCAAATACTTGTTCTCCCCACTGTACATGAGTGGCCTAATTACAGTTTTGATTTAAATCAGCCTGAAAATATATGGCAGGACTTGAAAATGACTGTCTAGCAATGATCAACAACCAACTTGATAGAGCTTGAAGAATTCTTTAAAAAATGGGCAAATATTAGACCACCAAATTTGCAAAGCTCTAAGAGACTTACCCAGAAAGACTCCCAGCTGTAATCGCTGTCAAAGGGGATTCTAACATGTATTGACTCATGGGGTTGAATACTTATCTAATCAAAATATATTTGTGTTTTATTTTCCATTAATAAAAATGTTACATTTAATTTTGTGTGGATCGTTGACATTTAAAACAAAAATTGTATCCATTTTAATCCCTAATTGTAACACAACAAAATGTGGAAAATCTTAAAGGGGTGTGAATACTTTCCGAAGGCACTGTGTACAACAGGATAAGGCATGTGGTCCTTTATCAAGCTTTGTCAGTTGTGTTTGCCCACTGACAAGGCAATGTTGTATTTTGTTATCTTATAGCTAGGCTACTTTTGTTCTCAGTGTGCTGTATTACATACAATAGTCTTTTCATTCAAAAACATGGTCTGACTAGCCAAAGAAAATATCCAAGTATATCTGAACTTTCAACGTGTAGGCCTATGCTTAACTCATGACTAATGTTCTTTGTTACCCCCACACAAAAAAATATATATATTTTATTATGGCTTGAAAGTACAACCAACATACAGTATCTTGGATAAAAGCAGCCATATATCATAGTTACTGCTTTTGAAAGTAAGCTTTTCTGTTTGACCTTTACCATAGAAAACATTACTGCTTCTTGCAACTTTAAGAAACTGTGTTGCACAATGACCCTCTAGAGGAAATATGTGTTTTCTAGTACAAGTGATGTGGGATGTTGGAATTCACATTTAAATGCACGCCAGAAGTTTTATTAAACCCTGGGATGGATACGTGGCTCACTGGGTCCAGAGATGCAGTTTGGAGTAAATCCAGGTTTTTACCACCAGTTGCTAGAGACATCAGCCTTGTAACCTACCATGTCAAACGTGAGTTTGATAAGGTTCGACCACTCTGACATCACATGACACATCATGTGCTTTTCAAACGTGACTCAGGTAGCGGGTTCCCTAACACGTATTAGACTTTTTCTGAGAGACACATGAGGGTTGGATATGATTAGATGATTTGTCAGAATGTGACTTCTGATGACTCATACTCAGGTCACACTTTATTTGGATAGTCCGGATAGTCCATCTGTAGATGCTCTACAGATGGTCATACTATCAACAAACTACCTGTTGATAAGCAACTGTTGATAAGAAACCTGTTACGGTTACGGTTAGGGTTAGGATTAGAATAAGGGTTAGGGTAAGGAAACAATGTCTTGCGAGGAAATGTGTGATAAAATAACATCAAAGTCCTGATATAACTATTACTGTGCTATTACATTTAGATTAGAATTAAGAAAAAAATTGAATATATCTGCAGAGCCTAAACCTTGATGGAAAGGACACCAACATTTAGAGAACAAAAGAAAAAAAAGCCATGTGTGAAATCACACCAGTTCGTTCAATGGAAAAAATAACTCACAGCCAGTTTTCCGTTTACCCCTCCCCACTCCCAGACAGTCCTAGCAAAATTCTTTCTTGAGAAATTGCTCTTTGTGAAGAAGCTATTTTTGTTAATTTTTTACAATTTTGATTAAAAACAATTACATTAAGGTGCTTAATTGTTACCCAGAAATGATTTAACATTTAGATAAAAACAGATGCATTGGACCTTTAGAAAATAAGGGTGACATTTTGTGTCTGCTGCAGAATGTCACCCTTATTTTCTAAAGGTCCAATGCATCTGTTTTTATCTAAATGTTAAATTTTAAATATTAAATTTCTGGGTAACAATTAAGCACCTTAATGTAATTGTTTTTAATCAAAATTGTAAAAAATTAACAAAAATAGCTTCTTCACAAAGAGCAATTTCTCAAGAAAGAATTTTGCTAGGACTGTCTGGGAGTGGGGAGGGGTAAACGGAAAACTGGCTGTTATTGGCAGAGAGGTTTGGAATTCTCTTTCTTATTGGTCTATTAAGAAGGCAGGCCAAAACTACATGCCACAAAAACAGCCTGAGATTTCAGACTTCAAAACAGCTCTGATTTCAAACAGCTCTTACACTAAAGAGCATTATCATAATTTTCACAATTCCACAGTATTATTCCAACCTCGTAGTGTGGAAATATATATAAAACACAGAAAAATCTAGTTTTTGACTGCACTTGGTCTTAACGAATCTACTAAACCCCCCAACAAATTTTTCATTCGGAACTGATAGACATTAGACCAGAAGAGGTCATGTACTTCAGACTAGCTGTCGCCATTGGCGTCGGCTAATGGGGATCCTAATAAATAAAAAAAATCCTTACACACACCTCCCCTGAGAGAACTGGTTATGCTAATGCAGAGAATGTAGCTCTTAACCTATACCAGGCAGATTTTTATGAACAACTTACCCCTTTTAAAAACAGTTCATTTTTCAGTGTACTAAGATCTGATTCAGGTAACAATCTATCCACACTCTCTAGTGAGTCAGTCAGTCAGTCATTCCGTCTATATATTATTTACTTAACCTTCTCAGCACCCAGTTGAAGCCCTTCGGAAAGAGTGAGTGTAGCAAGAGATAAAGAGAACGATAGAAAAGAGGAGATAAAGGGAGAGTGGGAGTTTTCAGTTACAGTTTATTTAGTAATACCACTTCACTATTTATTTTCCATTAATCTTTAATGCTCAAAATATTTAACGTCTGTGTGTGTGTGGGGGGGGGGTCTGCAGTTCCCACACCCATTCCACCAACATTCCTTTCTCTGTCTCTCTTCCTTTTCACATTTCTACATTGCTACGTTACATGTGTGATTTTTCTCCTCGCTAAGTCGCTCCCTCTTCGGCTAAAATCTTTATTCTAATGCATGAAGAGCCCCTGGCAAGAAGGGTCGGGCAAGCACATTCTTGCATTGCGTGTTGGGAATCAAACTCCAGAATGTCTTTCTACTGAGTTATCATTTCACACCAACACAAAATATTTCTAAAAAAATTAACACACAACCACTACTACAAACAAACACACACACAAATGTACTGGTGACCCATGCACACACACGCATGCACACAAACACACATGATCTATTTCTAAACATATTATCTACATTGCAATGATCTTTCGTTGAAATGTAGTCTTTTTCTGATGTTTATGTTGGATGTTTTAGGAAGTTGAGTGCTTTTCCAGCCACAGCGGTAGGCAACCAATACAGCCAGGAAATCCTCTCTCGGTGAAGAAGGAGGATCTCAGGTTAAAAAGGTCTAAAATTAAAGAGGTATTTCTGATAAAATGTCTGTTTTAATATTTAGATGAAAAGCTAAACAAGCTAGGTTTCTTATATGATTGACTGACCCATCAGAAAACACATAGCTTAATCTGTAATGGGAAGAAAAAGTTAATAGTGGGAGTTCCATCAACCAATCCTGCATAGTTATGTCCGAGAAAGCCTGTTGAATCGTGCAGTTGGCCCACAGAAGAACCACAAATATCTACCACCATGTGACGGTAGTTTGAAATGGTGGATAGACATTGCAACTTCCCTGCATTACTGAAGCTAGTATTCAACTATTTATATGTTTCCAATGCTTAGTTGCTGAGTGAGAGAAATAAATGTGCCTGAAGAATAAAAGGGAAAGAATATGGCACAGCAGAGCACAGCACATAAAATACCCTCTGACCCCATCTTTTCTGTGCAATAGAGGGGTGTATACATGACATATTATGCAATAACCTTCCATTTTTGTCTTACTTTCTATTGGCTGATTAAGAGGTTGCTATGCAGATTATGTAAATACAATTTGAGGAAGAGCTATAAATTATGTTCTCTAAATGGTAGGATCAACTGATTCTTGCATTCATTAGACAAAGTGAAAAAATGGGTTTCTTGCTCAAACAACTGAAGTAGCCAGCTAACCCGCTTGCTTATAGTTGCACTGGGGTCGGTAGCAGAAGCCAAAGCAACCATTTTGTAAGGTTTGTGTTAGCTAATCAGCTCCTTTGTTGTTCAACGTGACGTGCCATTCCATAATAGCTGCCGTTGCTACTGCTAGCTAGCATGAGGACGAAAACGGCAGTTTACTTCAAAACGTTCAATCTTCTCGTTGTAACAGTTGGAATAATGGGTCAAAATCAGAGTACAACACATTTGTCATCCCTTGATTGAAGTACGTTTTCCGAGCTATATCTCACCCCGGGCTCTGTGGTGTCTTATTATACACAGGAATGCTGTCAGACCCCAGTGCAGCTGTAAGGATGTGGGTTGGATCCACTGGCTAACAACTGAAGTAGAAGGCTCTCCATTGAACAGTAGTGTGCAGTAGACACTCAATTATAAAAATAGAGTTTATTACAGATCCATAGTTAAAAACAAACTGATATTTCAGTCTGAGGCTTTTGCATTTACAGACAAAGAATGAGTTCAGGATCCATGAGTGGTGGGTTTGATTCACGTTAAAAAACAGTCAGACCAGAAAATTTAATCAATCATTACACTTAACTATAAAACATGATGTTCTGAGCAATTCCCTAAATATATTATCAGTCACACAAAGGAGACAGTGGCCACTGAATTTGTTTGTCAGTTGGTGCAGTTACTCCTGTAAGCTCACTACTTATCACGCTGTTTGTCTTTGACCTTTCTAAATTGACTTATTCAGACCAGTGTTCCAACAATTCATATATATATATATATATATATATATATATACACATACATGACACTGCTCAGGGAAAATTGAATCATAAAACTGAATTATTCAAATAATGTTGTGGAAATCAAATTAAGTAGTACTACTGACAATGACAAGTTCCACTATGCTACCTCACAATGCAACCTCACTGACAATGACAAATTCCACAATGCTACCTCACAATGCTATCTCACTGACAATGACAAATTCCACAATGCTACCTCACAATGCTATCTCACTGACAATGACAAATTCCACAATGCTACCTCACAATGCTACCTCACAACAATCCCTACCGATGTCCACCAGTGGAATTTCAATGGTATTTTACCCTTCTTGTCAAGTTCCTGCTATGACCCCCACGTGGCATAGCAATACATAGAGCAGAATAAAGGAATGTTCTATTACCTTCAGATGCAGAGAACGTAGAGTTTCAAAGACAGAGAGTAAGTGAAGTGTGTCCTGAGAAGAAGAGATGTTTTCTTGGCCAAAGTGTTGTTTTGCCCAATTGTAATTGGCTTGAGTTTATAGCCAAGAAGAAAGAGCAGAGTGTCTGCTAAGAGTAAGGGAGAGGGTTAGGGGGCGAGCACATATAGAGGAAAAGGCACTAAAAGGGAGGGTTGTTCAAAATGATGGTCTCAAGTTTCTTATGATGTCACACATGCTCACTACTTTGCTGCTGTCAAAACCAGGCGGTCAGTGGCCTTTTCTCGCATCAATTGCTCCATTGGGAATCGATCACATTTGGAGGAGGCACACTCAGATACACTAGACCCATGAAGTCTGCTGATAGGACAACAAGTCATTCTTACATGCCCCCCTTTTCCAAAAAACTGGCAACATTGGAAATAAATATGGTTGGGTGATCAACCTCTGGTTGCTTAAGAGTCCAGCCCAGTGGTATGAGTTACATCATGCCCCCTTATGAAATACAGTGGAAAGGAAAGGTAAACCCCAAGGCTACATGAAGCTAAACTCAGAACTCCTGAAAGCAGTCAAACGTTTTAAACTCAATAGAGTCGTTAAGACAACGCTGCATCCAAACACCAGATGGCAGAAAATGAAAGTACTCCCATGGTTGTCATTCTGATTCTGATGAATCAGGGATAGTGACTTTTGTAAATGTGTTTGTCACTAGAAATCTCTGCATTAAAAAATGTAGATAAAGTTTTGGACCCATAACATCTGAGATTTGCTGAAGAAAAAAAATACACTGTTTATAACAGTTTAGGGGTGATGAGGGTGCTGCAGCACACTGAACAATCAGAAGAAAAAATATATATAAATAATTTGTGGTCACACCCAATGATGTGTATAAATCTTGGATGACTGACAGAGGGCACCATCTTGGCACCCCTCTATTGTACAAAACATTTTTTTTGGAAGCTATAGAAATACATTTATTAATGTCTACATTCGTTTTTTGACATATTTATTATATTACGCACACCTTAATCCATACTTTTAAATTATATTATGTGAGTTACGCATAAAAAATATATAAAACATTTTCCTTAAAGTATTTATTTTAGAGAGTACTAATGTTACTGTCCCCACTACAACAACAAAATGACCTAAATACATGTCATTTTGTCCTTGAAACATTTAATTTAAATACTGTAGAATTCCATTAATTCCTATGGAGGACTGCTCTGACTGGGGAGTGCCAATATGGCCGACAGGTGGCTTCAAAGCCTCACCACCTCCCTTCAAGACACACGTGACCCACTCTAATTCGCCTGAAAGATCAACGGACGACCCAATCGCCATTGCACTGTACACTGCCCTCACCCACCTGGACTTAAGGAATGCTTATGTGAGGATGCTGTTTCTTCAACTACAGCTTGACCTTCAATACCATAGTGCCCTCTAAGCTCACCACAAAGCTCACGGCCCTGGGACTGAACTCCTCCCTATGCAACTGGGTCCTGAACTTCGAATAAGAAAAAAGTGTTAAGAAAGTATTTACTAAAATAAACTAAAATAAAATAAAGTAAAAAATAAGCAGACCAAATTAAAAATCTATAAAAAATAAATGAAAAATAACTGATAATTACGGCGCAACAATAAAATAACACAGAGTCAATGTGCAAGGTCACCGGTTAGTCGAGATAATTAGATTAACTGTTCAGGAGTCTTATGACTTGGGGCTAGAAGCTGTTAATAAGCCTTTTGGACATAGACTTGGGGCTCCAGTACCGCTTGCCATGCAGTAGCAGAAAGAACCATCTATGACTAAGGTGGCTGGAGTCTTTGGCAATTTTTGGGCCTTCCTCTGACACCGCCTGGTATAGAGGTTATGGATGGCAGGAAACTTGGCCCCAGTGATGTACTGGGCCGTATGCACTACCCCCTGTCGTGCCTTGCGGTCGGAGGCTGAGCATTTGCCATACTAGGAGATGATGCAACCAGTGCTCCATGCTCTCGATGGTTCAGCTATAGAACTTTTTGAGGAGCTGAGGACCCATGTGTCACACCCTGACCTTGGAGATCCTTTTTATGTCTCTATTTTGGTTTGGTCAGGGCGTGAGTTGGGGTGGGCATTTCTATGTGTTGTGTTTCTATGATTTTCTATCTCTATGTTTTGGACAGGTATGGTTCTCAATCAGGGACAGCTGTCTATCGTTGTCTCTGATTGGGAACCATACTTAGGTGCCTTTTTTCCCACCTGTCTTGGTGGGAAGTTGACTTTCTTTATGGCACTTAGCCTTAAGCTTCACAGTTTTGTTTGTAGTGTGTATTGTTTTGTTCGGCGTCTTTTTCTTAATTAAAGAACATTTTTTATTATTATTATTTTTATTTCACCTTTATTTAACCAAGTAGGCAAGTTGAGAACAAGTTCTCATTTACAATTGTGACCTGGCCAAGATAAAGCAAAGCATTCGACACATACAACGACACAGAGTTACACATGGGGTAAAACAAGCATACAGTCAATAATACAGTATAAACAAGTCTATAAACGATGTGAGCAAATGAGGTGAGATTAGCGAGGTAAAGGCAAAAAAAGGCCATGGTGGCAAAGTAAATACAATATAGCTAGTAAAACACTGGAATGGTAGATTTGCAGTGGAAGAATGTGCAAAGTAGAAATAAAAATAATGGGGTGCAAAGGAGCAAAATAAAAAAATAAAATAAAATAAATACAGTAGGGAAAGAGGTAGTTGTTTGGGCTAAATTATAGGTGGGCTATGTACAGATGCAGTAATCTGTGAGCTGCTCTGACAGTTGGTGCTTAAAGCTAGTGAGGGAGATAAGTGTTTCCAGTTTCAGAGATTTTTGTAGTTCGTTCCAGTCATTGGCAGCAGAGAACTGGAAGGAGAGGCGGCCAAAGAAAGAATTGGTTTTGGGGGTGAACAGAGAGATATACCTGCTGGAGCGCGTGCTACAGGTGGGTGATGCTATGGTGACCAGCGAGCTGAAATAAGGGAGGATTTTACCTAGCAGGGCCTTGTAGATGATATGGAACCAGTGGGTTGGGCGACGAGTATGAAGCAAGGGCCAGCCAACGAGAGCGTACAGGTCGCAATGGTGGGTAGTATATGGGGCTTTGGTGACAAAACGGATTGCACTTTGATAGACTGCATCCAATTTGTTGAGTAGGGTATTGGAGGCTATTTTGTAAATGACATCGCCGAAGTCGAGGATTGGTAGGATGGTCAGTTTTACAAGGGTATGTTTGGCAGCATGAGTGAAGGATGCTTTGTTGCGAAATAGGAAGCCAATTCTAGATTTAACTTAGGATTTGAGATGTTTGATGTGGGTCTGGAAGGAGAGTTTACAGTCTAACCAGACACCTAGGTATTTGTAGTTGTCCACGTATTCTAAGTCAGAGCCGTCCAGAGTAGTGATGTTGGACAGGCGGGCAGGTGCAGGCAGCGATCGGGTTGAAGAGCGTGCATTTAGTTTTACTTGTATTTAAGAGCAGTTGGAGGCCACAGAAGGAGAGTTGTATGGCATTGAAGCTTGCCTCGAGGGTTGTTAACACAGTGTCCAAAGAAGGGCCAGAAGTATACAGAATGGTGTCGTCTGCGTAGAGGTGGATCAGAGACTCACCAGCAACAAGAGCGACATCATTGATGTATACAGAGAAGAGAGTCGGTCCAAGAATTGAACCCTGTGGCACCCCCATAGAGACTGCCAGAGGTCCGGACAGCAGACCCTCCGATTTGACACACTGAACTCTATCAGAGAAGTAGTTGGTGAACCAGGCGAGGCAATCATTTGAGAAACCAAGGCTGTCGAGTCTGCCGATGAGGGTGTGGTGATTGACAGAGTTGAAAGCCTTGGCCAGATCAATGAATACGGCTGCACAGTAATGTTTCTTATCGATGGCGGTTAAGATATCGTTTAGGACCTTGAGCGTGGCTGAGGTGCACCCATGACCAGCTCTGAAACCAGATTGCATAGCAGAGAAGGTATGGTGAGATTCGAAATGGTCGGTAATCTGTTTGTTGACTTGGCTTTCGAAGACCTTAGAAAGGCAGGGTAGGATAGATATAGGTCTGTAGCAGTTTGGGTCAAGAGTGTCCCCCCCTTTGAAGAGGGGGATGACCGCAGCTGCTTTCCAATTTTTGGGAATCTCAGACGACACGAAAGAGAGGTTGAATAGGCTAGTAATAGGGGTGGCAACAATTTCGGCAGATCATTTTAGAAAGAAAGGGTCCAGATTGTCTAGCCCGGCTGATTTGTAGGGGTCCAGATTTTGCAGCTCTTTCAGAACATCAGCTGACTGGATTTGGGAGAAGGAGAAATGGGGAAGGCTTGGGCGAGTTGCTGTGGGGGATGCAGTGCTGTTGACCGGGGTAGGAGTAGCCAGGTGGAAAGCATGGCCAGCTGTAGAAAAATGCTTATTGATATTCTCAATTATAGTGGATTTATCAGTGTTGACAGTGTTTCTTATCTTCAGTGCAGTGGGCAGCTGGGAGGTGTTCTTATTCTCCATGGACTTTACAGTGTCCCAGAACTTTTTTGAGTTAGTGTTGCAGGAAGCAAATTTCTGCTTGAAAAATGTACGCTCACCAAGCTGCACCTTGGTCCGCACCTTTCAACAGCTGTGACACCATGCCAAATCTTTTCAGTCTCCCGAGGGGGAATAGGCGTTGTCATACCCTCTTCACGGCTGTCTTGGTGTGTTTGGGCCATGATAGTTTGTTGGTGATTTGGACATCAAGGAACTTGAAGCTCTCAACCTGCTCCACTACACCCCTGTGAAAATGGGGGTGTGCTCGGTCCTCCTTTTTCTGTAGTCTGCAATCATCTCCTTTGTCTTGATCACGTTGAGAAAGAGGCTGTTATCCTGGCACCACACCTCCAGGTCTCTGACCTCCTCCCTATAGGCTGTCTCATCGTTGTCGACACTGTTGTGTCATCGGCAAAGTTAATGATGGTGTTGGAGTCGTGCTTGGCCATGCAGTCATGGGTGAACAGGGAGTAGAGGAAGGGACTGAGCACGCACCGCTGAGGGGCCCCTGTGTTGAGGATCAGCATGGCATATGTGTTATTACCTACCCTTACCACATGGGGCGGCCCATCAGGAAGTCCAGGATCCAGTTGCAGAGGGAGGTGTTTAGTTGCAGGGTCCTTAGCTTTGTGATGAGCTTTGAGGGTGCTATATGGTGTTGAACGCTGGGCTGTAGTCAATGAATAGCATTTTCACATAGGTGTTCCTTTTGTCCACGTGGGAAAGGGCAGTGGGGAGTGCAATAGAGATTGCATCATCTGTGGATCTGGTCGGGAGGTATGCAAATTGGAGTGGGTCTAGGGTGTCAGGTAATGTAGAGATGATATGATCCTTAACTAGCCTCTTAAAGCACTTCATGATGACAGAAGTGAGTGTTACGGGGCTATAGTAATTTATATATATTATCAGTCACACAATGGAGACTGGAGAGGTTACCTTTGCTTTCTTGGGTACAGGAACAATGGTGGACATCTTGAAGCAAGTGGAGACAACAGACTGGGATAGGGAGAGATTGAATGTGTCCGTAAGCACTCCAGCCATCTGGTCTGCGCATGCTCTGAGGATGTGGCTAGGGATGCCGTCTGGGTTGGCAGCCTTGCGAGGGTTAACACGTTTAAATATCTTACTCACGTCGGCCACAGAGCAGTTCTTGGGAACGGGCCGCTTCGGTGGAACTGTGTTATTCACAAAGCGTGCGAATGTGTTTAGCTTGTCTGGGAGCAAGATGTCGGTGTCCGGGCGACGTGGCTGGTTTTCCCTTTGTAATCCGTGATTGTCTGTTGACCCTGCCACATACGTATCGTTTCTGAGCCGTTGAATTGTGACCTTACTTTGTCGCTGTACTGACGTTTTGCCTGTCTGATTGCCTTATGGAGGGATTAACTAAATCAAATCAAATTGGTCCCATACACATGGTTAGCAGATGTTATTGCGAGTGTAGCAAAATGCTTGTGCTTCTAGTTCTGACAGTGCAGCAATATCTAACAAGTAATATCTAAAAACTCCACAACAGATACCTAATACACACAAATCTAAATAAAGGAATGGAATAAGAATATATAAATATATAGATGAGTAATGACAGAGCGGCATAGGCCAAGATGCAATAGATAGTATAGAATACAATATATACATATGAGATGAGTAATGCAAGATATGTAAAAATGATTAAAGTGACATTATTAAAGTGGCCAATGATTTTACAAGTCTGTATGTAGGCAGCAGCCTCTCTGTGCTAGTGATGGCTGTTTAACAGTCTGATGGCCTTGAGATAGAAGCTGTTTTTCAGTCTCTCTGTCTCAGCTTTGATGCACCTGTACTGACCTCGCCTTCTGGATGGTAACGGGGTGAACAGGCAGTAGCTCAGGTGGTTGTTGTCCTTCATGATCTTTTTGGCCTTCCTGTGACATTGGGTGCTGTAGGTGTCCTGGAGGGCAGGAAGTTTGTCCTCGGTGATATGTTGTGCAGACCGCACAACCCTCTGGAGAGCCCTGCGGTTGTGGGAGGTGCAGTTGCCATACCAGGCGGTGATACAGCCCGAAAGGATGCTCTCAATTGTGAGTCTGTAAAGGTTTGTGAGGGTTTAGGTGACAAGCCAAATTTCTTCAGCCTCCTGAGGTTGAAGAGGCACTGCTGCGTCTTCTTCTCCACACTGTATGTGTGGGTGGACCATTTCAGTTTGTCAGTTGTATGTACGCAAGAACTTAAAACTTTCCACCTTCTCCACTGCTGTACCGTCGATGTGGATAGGGGGGTGCTACCTTTGCTGTTTCACAATCATCTCCTTTGTTTTGTTCATGTTGAGTGAGAGGTTATTTTCCTGACACCACACTCCAAGAGCCCTCACCTCCTCCCTGTAGGCTGTTGTGTTGACTGCAAACTTAATGATTGAGTTGGAGGCGTACATGGCCACTCAGTCATGTGTAAACAGGGAGTACAGGAGGGGGCTGAGCACGCATCCTTGTGGGGCCCCAGTGTTGAGGATCAGTGAAGTGGAGATATTGTTTCCTACCTTCACCACCTGGGGGAAGTCCATCAGGAAGTCCAGGACCCAATTGCACAGAGCGGGGTTGAGACCCAGAGCCTCAGGCTTAATGATGAGCTTTGAGGGTACTATGGTGTTGAATACTGAGCTGTAGTCAATTAACATCATTTTCACATCCTCTTGTCCAGATGGGATAGGACAGTGTGCAATGTGATGGAGAATGCATCGTCTGTGTACCTGCTGGGGCGGTATGCAAACTGAAGTGGGTCTAGGGTGGCAGGTAAGGTGGAGGTGATATGATCCTTGACTTGTCTCTGAAAGCACTTCATGATGACAGAAGTGAGTGCTACGGGGCGATAGTCATTTAGTTCAGTTACCTTTGCATTCTTGGGTACAGGAACAATAGTGGTCATCTTGAAGCATGTGGGGACAACAGACTGAGCCGTTGAACTGCTACTCCACTTTGTCTCTATACTCACATTTTGCTTGTTTGAATGCCTCGCGGAGGGAATAACTACACTGTTTCTATTCGGCTATATTCCCAGTCTCCTTTTACATGGTTAAATGCGGTGGTTCGCATTTTCACTTTTGCGGGAATTCCGCCATCTATCCATGGTTTCTGGTTAGGGTAGGTTTTAATAGTCACAGTGGGTATAGCATCTCCTATATACCTCCTTATAAACTCACTCACCGAATCAGCATATATGTTGATATTATTCTCTAAGGCTACCCGGAACATATCCCAGTCTGCGTGATCAAAACAATCTTGAAGCGTGGATTCCGATTGGTCAGACCAGCGTTGAATAGTCCTTAGCACGGGTACTTCCTGTTTGAGCTTCTTCCTATAGGAAGGGATCCAGGCTGTATCACAACCAGCCATGATTGCGAGTCCCATAGGGCGGCGCACAATTGGCCCAGGGTTGTCAGTTTGGCCATGTAGGCCGTCATTGTAAATAAGAATTTGTTATTTTAAAAAGTAACCTTCATTCAACTAACTTACCTAGTTAAATAAAAAAATAAATAAAGGGGATGAGCAAAATGGAGTCATGATCTGATTTGTCAAAGGGAGGGTGGGGGAGGGCCTTGTAGGCATGCCGGTAGTTGGAGTGCAGTGGTCTAGTGTTTTAGCAGTGCGAGTACTACAGCAGTCAATGTGTTGATAGAACTTCGCTAGGGTTTTCCTCAAATTTGCTTTGTTAAAATCCCCAGCTACAATAAATGCAGCCTCAGGATATGTGGTTTCCAGTTTGCACAAAGTCCAGTGTAGATCCTTGACGGCCGTTGTGGTATGGCTTGAGGGAGAATATACATTCACACTTGTATCGGGCTGCATCACAGCCTGTTACAGCAAGGCACTGAAGAGGGTGGTACTACCATTGGGTACACACTGCCTATCCCCAACCCCACCCCAATGGACATTAATCATTGTTGACCTCCACACAGAACATGGCCACGTGGTCTGCTTATCTCGTGTGGACAGATTTGGGGTGGAGTAATGTCGCATTCCAATGCTAGTCGGAGCTAGGAAACTCGGAAATATCCGAATTGCTAAATGGTTGTAGTTATACCGTGCCGCGTTTACCAGTTGGCAAGTCAGACATTTCCGAGTTTCCTAGTTCTGACTAGTACATGAACGTGGCACAAATCCTTTCGCTTCGCCTCTTCCTCGACGCAGTACCCAGTCATGCGACTCCAGAAGCGGGGGGTTGCTGGGAGTCATAGTTTAACTTTCCCAACTCTCCAGTTTTTTTACAACACTGCTGAAGAATGTTGAAACTCAGCATCCCATAGAACACTGCTATCATATCCTCCACCCACGTGACTTAATGTGTTTATAGATGCAACATTTTAGCTTTCACTAATTTGTCAGCTAGCTATCACTCATACGATAAAAAGCTATTTGTAAGACATTTAAGGGAGCACAAAAACGTGTTAAGTGGAAATGTTGCTGGAATAGCTACTGTCGTGCCTCTTGTTCATGCGTTGAGAAGTGACAACGTAAGCTAGTTCCCCAGATAAAAACAGGCGAGCTAGCTTGTTGTTTTTGAATGGACCCGCCTGTGAGACCGCTAACGTTATCTAGCTAGCCAAAATAAGCATATTGAAGCCTAATGATTGGAATTTCGGGGGATTTTTGCTAAAGGAATTGCAAGGCACTTCATCTTCTTACAGTGATGGAGGAAGTTGATAAGATTTTAATTCACTCCCTTAGACAGACCGGCACGTAAGTAGTTAGCTAACATTATTAACATTTTGTTTCTAGTTACCGAACGTTTGCCATCTGGCTTGCTACTGTTGCTTGTTTGTGTCTATTGAGTTGTGGATAGCTCGCTACCTCTACATACGTAGCTCTCTTCTTTGATTTAGTGACTGACACCCAGGTCTATCTTCATTCAATTACTCATCAGCCATTATCTCAGCTGATGTTTTCCTTGGGAAGTGAAGTGCAGAGAGCTAGCGAAGTTAGCTAAATTACATTCATTCACACTTGTACAAGTGTGTTCTAACAGCTGGTTCTTTTGATTTGAACACTGCAAATCTTTGAGCTACTGTAATGACCAGAATTCTTCCATATCGGTCAAGTTAGCTACGCTAACGGTACACATTTTCAATGTCGTTTAAAATAGTAACTTCCTGATTACATGACTAGCGAGGTGTGAGACACACATGAGAAGTTAACCCCGTGCACCTGCATCTCATGCTCTGTGTGTTTGCGAAGGGACGTGGGGGAGGATGTTCAGAGTGTGAAGCGCTTCTCCAGTGAGCTCATAGTGGAGGCGGTAGTGAAATGTCTGCGAGTGATCGACCCGGCCCTGGGGAGCAGCCTGTCCCACTCCTTACCCCCCGGCATGTCTGCCCGCTTTCGAGTGGGCATGAGCCTGGCACAGGCCTGTCAGGTGAGCGGTCAAAAAGAAAAGGGATAGTGCTCCCCCTCCTGTTGCGAAGTGAGGCTCGTGACTCTCTCCCCACAAGACTATGTTGATCAAATGAAGAAGATTAAGATGTTGTTGGATCTAAAATAATAACCATGCACGACTTCTTGATGTACTGTAGCCATATGACCTATACCCCCTTTGCATGACACTCAGTCCAGGGTCTTTTTATACTCTAAAATAAATTGAATTTCCTTACGTCAAGCTCAGTTATTAATGGTCCCAACTGTCTGAAAATAAGTAATTCAGCAACCAATTTGACCACCTGCGACAATTTGAAGTCATGTCATATCCTAATGCCATTCTATCTCGTTGAGCACTGCTTTGAACTATTTTTATTTCCTCACTCGATTGGCTTTATTGAATAGTCCATTTGCTTGCATAACTTCATTGAAGTGATCTTCTAAAATGTAGTTTTATTACAAGATTTAGAATCTCCCAAGTGTGAATACATTTGGTTTGCTCATTTTGTGAAGAAGGCTCCATCATTCCACATGTTCGTAATGGTCTCCATACACAATGTCGTGGACTGATTCCATTTTCATGCTTAATGATCCTCATGCTCTAGACTGGGTGAGGTATGTGACAAAGTTCAATGTCATGTGTATGAGCAGACTCCATAACCAGGTTGACGTGTTTCTATGCAGGACCTTGGCTACAAGGGAGAGATTGGCTACCAGACCTTTCTTTACAGCAATGAGCCAGAGATCCGCTCCCTGCTCATGTTCCTGGTGGAGAAGCTGCCCAGAGAAAGTGCTGAGGCCTTGGACCAACCAGCAGGTATAGACACATTGTCCCACCATTGTACTTCTTGTCATTTATTGAATACCATTAACTTTAGCAATCCTCTTATACATTGGTCATTTTTTTGGCTTTATAATCTGATCAATAAAAATACATTGAATGTTTGTAAATCTCTCAAAATGACAATTACTTCATCTATGTATTTATTTGTCTCGCATTCATTGTACCCCATAACAGGTAAATCAGTCCTCCTCCAGAAATTGATAGCTGCCCAGATCAAAGCTCAGCTGGCCTTGCCTTGGCTCCCTCCATCTTGCAGACTACCCCTCCTATGTAAAACACAGGTAGCTATGTCCTGCTGGCAATATCACAAAGCATTAATGACATGGCAGCTAAAGTTAAGAAACACTGACAAATAACTGTTGGTTTCCTAGATCATAAAGGAAGCTAGATTTCAGGGCTGGTCAGTGAAAGTAGTGAGGCAATAATGCAATGTCTCTCAAGTTTATCCTGTTTTTTAATAAACCAAAATAATGCACTATACAAACTTCCTATTTTAATGTCTTTGTCAAGTGTTCCCACTTAATGTATGTGTTCTCACTTGACATTTCATTATTTTTTAGAACCCAGGACCGTCCCACAGTTTCCACTCTCAGCCCCTTAGTTTACTGCACTGCCTCAAAGTGCCTGGGAAAAAGCCATTGAAAGGTAAACCCCAGAATACACAGGGCCCTCTGTATTTACTCTCATTGCATATCATTCTGTAACCAAATTCTTCCAATTATGTAGGGTTCTGAATTAGTAGCCTATATATATATATATTAGCATGTGGTACAAGATATTATTTGCCAATGAAATAAGAACCTGTGGTGAAAGTTAAATCCCAGAGTACCACGTCATTCTTTTCACCCCGTCTCCAGAGGAAAAGGACTACCACAGGGAATTTCTTCCACCTGTGACTGCACAGCCGTCGCAGCATGCCTCAGTGCCGGCCTCCCTGCTGGAGCTGCATGCAGGGGAGCTTAGTGCCGCCCAGGAGTGGGACAATGAGTGGAACAGCCAAGGCCTCCTTTCCCGCCTCACCCCTGAGGTACACTCTTAAAGGGATAGGTTTTCAAGATTCTGGACAATTTCAATTTGAGCACAGAAGAATAATTTTGTGTTCATTGCAGTGTTTTAATCTCTGATCTCCACTTTTCCTCTCGTGGCCACCCAGGAATATCGCTCCAGGAAGCGTGCCCGTCTGCAGAAGCGGATCGAAGAGCAGCTGCGCACTGCGGCCCAGTCTCACTCGGAAACCCTCGGTGCCCACAGGTCGGGCTCTGCTCTCACAGAGCTACTTCAGTCCTTCGGGGGCTCCTCCTTTGGTGACATCCTCGCCAAGGGCACCCGCTTCACTCACACTGAGAAATTCACTTTCACACAGGTGATTGAAGAGTTAACAAAGCCTGCCCCGAAGACATTGAGCAACATCTACAAATGTTCCCCCTTTCATTGCCAATCTGAATCTAGTGTGTGTGTGTCAGGAGCCTGCGAAAGCCTCCCAGCAGATGGCAGCAGCGGCCAGCTCCCTTCCCAGCTTGCATCAGTCGGAGGAGGAACTGCAGGCCCGACAGCAGGAGGAGCTGGTCTCCCTGCAGCGGCAGCTACAGCAGCTCTCCCTCAGCCTAGAGGAGGTGGGCGGAGACATGAGGCAGCTCACCGTATCCATACTTCAGGTAACTGGAACCTCTCTGATTTAAAACAGATAAACTCTGTATTTGTGTAGACCTCAGACTAGGGATGTGCATGGTTATTCCAATATCCGATCTGACATTTGTATTTTGGATTACTTATGTGCTTTGTTTTTTGCAGGGGGGGAATTATAGCCCTATTTTAACACTGAAAAGTATTTTTCTAAGTTTCATTAAAATATCCATTTGGCATTGTTAGATGAAAGGATATACCATGACATTTAAACATGAAAAGTGTTTGTATTTTTTTATGTATTTTTTAGGATCTGCACCCCATAAAAAGACGGGTAGTTGACCGATAGCCTTCGCATGTGTAGCTTGTTGTTTGTTGGCCAATCAAAGCGACAATGTGGAGAAAGAGTGAGTTCACTAATGCAATGCAATATGTTATATTCACTGTTATATGTGACGATAAATAACATTGTGGCTGCAACAAGTTAGCTGAGTTGCCTTGGTGTCTCTCTCTCTGTCTGCTCCTTCACATACTCCGCCCCCTCCACAGCTGCAGCAGTGGAGGGCCAGCTTCTCTCCATCGCGCAGCAGTGCTCAGGTTAACTCTCTGCAAACTGGAAACCATATATCCGGAGGCTGCATTCATTGTAGCTGGGGATTTTAACAAGGCTAATCTGAAAACAAGACTCCCTAAATTTTATCAGCATATCGATTGCGCAACCAGGGGTGGAAAGACCTTGGATCATTGTTACTCTAACTTCCGCGATGCATATAAGGCCCTGCCCCGCCCCCCCTTTCGGAAAAGCTGACCACGACTCCATTTTGTTGATCCCTGCATACAGACAGAAACTAAAACAAGAGGCTCCCACGCTGAGGTCTGTCCAACGCTGGTCCGACCAAGCTGACTCCACACTCCAAGACTGCTTCCATCACGTGGACTGGGATATGTTTCGTATTGCGTCAGATAACAATATTGACGAATACGCTGATTCGGTGTGCGAGTTCATTAGAACGTGCGTTGAAGATGTCATTCCCATAGCAACGATTAAAACATTCCCTAACCAGAAACCGTGGAAGCATTCGCGTGAAACTGAAAGCGCGAACCACTGCTTTTAATCAGGGCAAGGTGTCTGGTAACATGACCGAATACAAACAGTGCAGCTATTCCCTCCGCAAGGCTATCAAACAAGCTAAGCGTCAGTACAGAGACAAAGTAGAATCTCAATTCAACGGCTCAGACACAAGAGGCATGTGGCAGGGTCTACAGTCAATCACGGACTACAGGAAGAAATCCAGCCCAGTCACGGACCAGGATGTCTTGCTCCCAGGCAGACTAAATAACTTTTTTGCCCGCTTTGAGGACAATACAGTGCCACTGACACGGCCTGCAACGAAAACATGCGGTCTCTCCTTCACTGCAGCCGAGGTGAGTAAAGACATTTAAACGTGTTAACCCTCGCAAGGCTGCAGGCCCAGACGGCATCCCCAGCCGCTCCCTCAGAGCATGCGCAGACCAGCTGGCCGGTGTGTTTACGGACATATTCAATCAATCCCTATACCAGTCTGCTGTTCCCACATGCTTCAAGAGGGCCACCATTGTTCCTGTTCCCAAGAAAGCTAAGGTAACTGAGCTAAACGACTACCGCCCTGTAGCACTCACTTCCGTCATCATGAAGTGCTTTGAGAGACTAGTCAAGGACCATATCACCTCCACCCTACCTGACACCCTAGACCCACTCCAATTTGCTTACCGCCCAAATAGGTCCACAGACGATGCAATCTCAACCACACTGTACACTGCCCTAAACCATCTGGACAAGAGGAATACCTATGTGAGAATGCTGTTCATTGACTACAGCTCGGCATTCAACACCATAGTACCCTCCAAGCTCGTCATCAAGCTCGAGACCCTGGGTCTCGACCCCGCCCTGTGCAACTGGGTACTGGACTTCCTGACGGGCCGCCCCCAGGTGGTGAGGGTAGGCAACAACATCTCCTCCCCGCTGATCCTCAACACTGGGGCCCCACAAGGGTGCGTTCTGAGCCCTCTCCTGTACTCCCTGTTCACCCACGACTGCGTGGCCACGCACGCCTCCAACTCAATCATCAAGTTTGCGGACGACACAAGTGGTAGGCTTGATTACCAACAACGACGAGACGGCCTACAGGGAGGAGGTGAGGGCCCTCGGAATGTGGTGTCAGGAAAATAACCTCACACTCAACGTCAACAAAACTAAGGAGATGATTGTGGACTTCAGGAAACAGCAGAGACAACACCCCCCTATCCACATCGATGGAACAGTAGTGGAGAGGGTAGCAAGTTTTAAGTTCCTCGGCATACACATCACAGACAAACTGAATTGGTCCACTCACGCAGACAGCATCGTGAAGAAGGCGCAGCAGCGCCTCTTCAACCTCAGGAGGCTGAAGAAATTTGGCTTGTCACCAAAAGCACTCACAAACTTCTACAGATGCACAATCGAGAGCATCCTGGCGGGCTGTATCACCGCCTGGTACGGCAACGGCTCCGCCCTCAACCGTAAGGCTCTCCAGAGGGTAGTGAGGTCTGCACAACGCATCACCGGGGGCAAACTACCTGCCCTCCAGGACACCTACACCACCCGATGTTACAGGAAGGCCATAAAGATCATCAAGGACATCAACCACCCGAGCCACTTCCTGTTCACCCCGCTATCATCCAGAAGGCGAGGTCAGTACAGGTGCATCAAAGCTGGGACCGAGAGACTGAAAAACAGCTTCTATCTCAAGGCCATCAGACTGTTAAACAGCCACCACTAACATTGAGTGGCTGCTGCAAACACTGAGACTGACACTGACTCAACTCCAGCCACTTTAATAATGGGAATTGATGGGGAATGATGTAAATATATCACTAGCCACTTTAAACAATGCTACCTTATATAATGTTACTTACCCTACATTATTCATCTCATATGCATACGTATATACTGTACTCTATATCATCGACTGCATCCTTATGTAATACATGTATCACTAGCCACTTTAACTATGCCACTTTGTTTACATACTCATCTCATATGTATATACTGTACTCGATACCATCTACTGTATCTTGCCTATGCTGCTCTGTACCATCACTCATTCATATATCCTTATGTACATATTCTTTATCCCCTTACACTGTGTATAAGACAGTAGTTTTGGAATTGTTAGTTAGATTACTTGTTGGTTATTACTGCACTGTCGGAACTAGAAGCACAAGCATTTCGCTACACTCACATTAAAATCTGCTAACCATGTGTATGTGACAAATAAAATTTGATTTGAGGATAACTTAAGTAAAAAAAGACGTGCATTTCCTATATCCGGATATCCGACAAATTCATGATGCTATTCGAATAGTGAAATGATTACATACCCCCATCCCTACCTCCAACCAGAGTTACCACAGTCAAATGAACTGTGACATGTAAGATGTAGTCACCCTGCAAGACTAACTTGTCTCCTGTCTGTGTGCAGGTGTCGGATGAGCTGAAGCAGAAAGAGCTGAGCAAGGCGGAGAAGGAGGACTCTGTGCGGGTGAAGAAGCAGACCATTGACCTGATGCCGGATGCAGAGAACAACCTGGCCAAGCTGCAGGCCCTGGTGGAGGGAAGTGCCAAGCGAGTGGTCAACCTTGCTGCGCAGTGGGAGAAACGCAGAGCTCCGCTCATCGATGAGCACCGCAGGCTCAAGGAGCTCTGCAGCAACCAAGAGGTAGCGTTCATCTCCTTAGATATCACCACATGTGTGTTTGACTGTACGAGAGAAATTCTTTCAACTTCCATTCTTTTTTGTAGATTGAGTCCTCCAGAAAGCTATCTGAAATCAAAGAGCTTCACAACAAAATCCATCAGTCTGCGGAGGAGTCCAAGAAGAAGGAGGCACTGTATAAACAACTGGTATTAGAACACATTTTAAATGTATTTGGGATGAGTTACTTCTACACTGTGTTTATTTGGGTTCCAGTCCATGCATTGTACGTCAGACACCATTTTGGGGAATCTGATATCTCTTTCAGATAACAGAGTTTGAGAATCTCCCCAAAGATGTCTCCCGCTCAGCATACACTGCGAGGATCCTGGAGATCGTTGGCAATATCAGGAAACAGAAGGAAGACATTACAAAGGTACACTATTTGAGACACCTCAACAATGCAGTTCTGAGTATCTCCTCAAAAACAAAGGAATTAAAAACTCCATTTGAATCTGAGTAGTGTGATTTCAAGTATGGTATTTGTGTGTCCGCCTCTCGGTCTGTAGATTCTGTCTGACACTAAGGAGCTGCAGAAAGAGATTAACAATCTGACTGGAAAACTGGACCGAACGTTCGCTGTGACTGATGAGCTGGTCTTCAAGGTATAGCACCTAGCAAGATAACTCATGCATCTACTTTTTGCAATTATAGGTCAAAGAAATCCCTTCTAGATCACCTGATAATGCTCAACTTGCTACCAAGGAACCATGCTGTCAGTTTGCTCATGCCTTTCATTTCAATTGTTCTACACCACAGTTTGACAATTTCAGGAAAGCACACCAATGATGTTCCTTCTTGCCTAATCAATACTTTTCCTAATACTATGTAGGATGCGAAGAAAGACGAATCTGTCCGCAAATCCTACAAGTACCTGGCAGCCTTGCATGAGGTAAGAGCTTGTTTGCAGAATATAACATTTTCTTAGAAATTGAAGAGCAAGACATACTGCATATCCTTTGGTCTGGTGCTCTGTGGTAATTTTAGGTGCCTATATCTACATTGCTTAGTTGTGTGACTTCATTATCTTCCTTGGTATAGAACTGCACTCAGTTGATCCAAACTATTGAGGACACAGGCACAATCATGAGAGAGATCAGAGACCTGGAGGAGCAGGTATATATGGCCCTCTTTCTTTTATTCCAAACCACTAACTTGTACTGCTACTTTACCACATGAGTCAGTTTGTCATTTTATTGACATAGTGATATAGGGCTGGCTTGGTAGAGCAAACTTTTAAGTTTCCTTCTCTCCATAGATTGAAACTGAAAATGGTAAGAAGACTGTAAGCAACCTGGAGAAGATCCTCGAGGACTACAAAGCCATTCGCCAGGAGAACTCTGCTCTGGCTGCCAAGATCAGAGAGGCCTGACCTGACCCTCCCCATGCTGCACCGTAGTGGCCACCTGATGTGTCTGCTGGTCAAACTGACTGGTAGCATGCCCTCGAGACTGCCTGTCCTGTGTGTGTGTGTGTGTGTGTGTGTGTGTGTGTGGAACCAAGAAAGTACACTCCATCTGGTCTCAAGACTTTCAACGCTGTCCTTTGTCCACTGTCTTGTTGCATTGCCTTCTGGGAGCACTGATGGCATATGGGAAAGGGGAGATAGATTTTTGTACCATTTTTAATGCATAAACTTTGGCTTACCCAAAATCCATGCTGGAGAAAGAAGTGTGATGTGTAACAACACAGTGATGAATTATACTGGCCTTGCATCCCTGGTGTCCATACACTGGTTCCATATTGATTCCACCCAGTCAAAAAATAAGTTAGGAAAATGATGCTGACCTTTATTATAAATTTGTAGTAGTTCTTCAAAATTGCAGTAGTTCTGATAAATCAATCAAGTGAATGTCTTAATGATCTACTTTGAAATTCACTGCAATTCAGGTGAATTTCTTCATGTTGGCTCTCATTCCCCAGAACAATGCAGTGGTTAGGTACGGCCTAAGATCCCATTCATGCCATATTTTGTCTTAACTCGAGTCGATTTGGAGATTACTAGGTTTGTCCATTCTAGTTCATTCTCATGCCTTGAAATCAAGTGCTGCTTTTGTTGGTCTCATTGGCTCAGTGTTATTTGGATTAGGGAGCCTTGGTGCAAAGTAAATGGCCTCACCTTTTGAGCACTGATCTCCTGAAATGGTCTAGATTAGGTAACAAACCACATTGATGTAATGAATCATGTGAAACTTGTATAAAAACAATACAAAATGTTTGTCTTTGTCAGCAGAAAATGAACATGTTAATGAAGTACTGTGCTGTTGCTTTCTTTCATGTTTATTTGAAATGCTGAAAGGTCCTTAGTGTCGTTTGTATGCTGTCCTTTTTTTTTTTTGCTTGATCCTGGAGGGGATGCCTGTTGAACTGGCTCTCAACCCCTGTTTATACCTGGTGCCAACATGCCCCCTTTGTCCTAATCTTGTCAACATTCTTGACTGCCCACATTTAGACTGGTGTAGACTATTAAAGACACATGATCTCATTGTTATCAGATCTTCCTGACCAACTCCAGAGGTAGTCAGGTATGTGTGGTGTCTGGATATTAATCAAGTGTAAACAGATCTGGATGGTCAAACTATTTGAATTATCCTTATACTGGCCTCTAAAGTCACTGGCCTTGTTCTTGTGCAACAAAACCGTTATGTGTCATGGGTAAATTGTGACGGTCTGATCTACAAATAATGAGTTATTTGTGACGTAAGGTGATTCGTACACAATGAAAATTTTAATGCAATATGCAACAAAATGTAATATAAGAATCAGTCAATTACAATGTAGTAATTAGTCCCTGATCTATGAATTTCACATGACTGGGAATACAAATATGCCTCTGTTGGTCACAGATGCCTCTAAAAAAGGTAGGGGCATGGATCAGAAAACCAGTCCGTATCTGGTGTGACCACCATTTGCCTCATGCAGTGTGACACATCTCCTTCGCATGGAGTTGATCAGGCTGTTGATTGTGGCCTGTGGAATGTTGTCCAACTCTTCAATGCCTGTGTGAAGTTGCTGAATATTGGCGGGAACTGGAACATGCTATTGTACGTGTCAAGCCAGAGCATCCCAAACATGCTCTATGTGTGACATGTCTGTTGAGTATGTAGGCCATGGAATAACTGGGACATTTACAGCTTCCAGGAATTGTGTACAGGTCCTTGTGACATGGGACTCGGAATTATGCTGAAACATGAGGTGATGGCGGCAGATAAATGGCACAACGGGCCTCAGGATCTCATCACAGTATCTCTGCATTCAAATTGCCATCGATAAAATATGATTGTGTTCATTGTCCGTAGCTTATGCCTGCCCATACCATAACCCCACCACCACCATGGGGCACTGTTCACAACGTTGACATTAGCAAACCGCTCTCCCACATGAAGCAATATATGCTATGCTCTCTGCCATCTATTACAGTTGAAATTGAGATTCATCCGTGAAGAGCACACTTCTCCAGTTTACCAGTGGCCATCAAAGGTGAGCATTTTCCCACTGAAGTCTGTTCAAGACCCTGGAGACAACAACAAGCATGCAGATAAGCTTCCCTGAGACTCTTGACAGTGCAGAAATTCTTCAGTTGTCAAAACCCAGTTTCATCAGCTTTCCCAGTGGCTGGTCTCAGACGATCCTCCAAATTAAGAAGCCGGATGTGGAGGTCTTGGACAGGTGTAGTTACTTGTGGTCCGCGGCTGTGAGGCCGGTTGGAAGTACTGCTAAATTCTCTAAAATGACATTGGATGCAGCTATTGGTAGAGAAATTAACATTCAATTCTCTGGAAACAGCTCTGGTGGACATTCCTGCAGTCAGCATGCCAATTGCACGCTCCCTCAAAACTTGAAACATCTGTGGCATTGTGTTGTGTGACAAAACCTCACATTTTAGAATGGCCTTTTATTGTCCCAAGCACAAGGTGTGTAATGATCATGCTGTTTAAAGAGCTTCTTGATATGCCACAACTGTCAGGTGGATGGATTATATCAGCAAATGAGAAATGCTCACTAACAGGGATGTAAACAAATTTCTGCACAACATTTTAGAGAAATACGTTTTTTGTGAGTGTGGAACATTTCTGGGATATTTTATTTCTGGTCATGAAACATGGGACCAACACTTGTGTTTATATTTTTGTTACGTGTAGAAATGGCAGTCGGCTGCAATGTTGAACAAGCCCATTGACACTGAGCACCATTTACTTATGACCGCAGCAATTGTCTTTAAAAAATGCATTCACATTATTAATTGAATGAATGGGCGTGTTTGAGTGGATAAATGTGATACATTTTACCATTTCACTTTCAAAGTGTGTTGCATTATGGGGATAAAAATGGTCCGACTTGTCGACTGCATGAACTTTACAAAAACTATGAAATCGCCTTCAAGTCCCTGCTGCTGCTTCTGACCCAAGCGAACGGGACAAAAGACATGCGTGAAACTTTGCTGCGATTCATGTCTACAGTGGATATGTACAAATTAATGTGATATTTCGAGGCTCTCTCTCACCAATTGATAGTACAATGTACCCATATTTACATGTTTATTTTAACATTCCATAGAAAAAGTTTTTAGAAACAATGGCAACACTGCCATGTTGGACAGAGTCCATAAACCATAACATTTTCCGACTTTCGGCTGTTGCAGATACACCTCCCACGACTTCACTCATCAATGTTCAGCCATAGCAGTTTGCGTTAATGCGGGGTTGCGTTCGAGTGGATCTCTTTTTTTCAACGCCTTCAAAGTGTGTTGCATTCTGGGGATCAAAGTTGTCCGACTTTTGCGCCTGCATGTCAACTGCATGAACTTTACAAAAATCATGTGATCAAAAGTCATTCAGTTTTGACTGCAGGTTTCTGCAGTTGCTCTTCAACAACTTCATCCTGCGGCCATCGCTTGCACTGTGGGAGACTATTGTCAACCAATCATTAAGGTGTTTTTGTTTGAACCACACGAACGTGACCAAAGACATGACTGGAAAAGGAACCAATTTGTCCTGACTTATTTGTACAGTGGAAATATACATAAAAATGTGATATTTGAGGCTCTCACTAATTGATTGTACAATGTGTACACACATAATATGATTTCAGTTTGTTTCGACATAAAGGTTTATTTCGACATAAAGTAACCCTTTTACAAACAATGGGCTAGATCAACAGTGCGTGCGACTGACTGCTCTACAAATTTGCATCACCTTGCATCATAAATAACTACTCATTATTATTTCTTGATCAGTCAGTCACCATTTACCCACAATGCATCATGGATTTGCTGCTCTCGAAACCAGCCAATGGCAACACTGCCATGTTGATCTGAGCCTTGCCGTTGCAAAACGACATTTGTGTCTGACTCTCAGCTGTCGCAGATCAATAATGATTTATACATACACTAGATGACCGTTGTAAAAAATATTTTGGAAGCTATAAAAATGCATATATTAATGTCTACATTTCCCACACTTATTCTATTACAGACACCTTAATGCACACTTTTAAAATATTACTATGTGAGCTAAAGATAGAACAAATAATATATATATATATATATATATATATATATATATATATATATATATATATATAAACATTTTCCTTAAAGTATGCTTTTTAGAGATTGCTAATGTTACTGTCCTTACTAAAACAACAAAAATACCTAAATACATGTAATTATGTCATTGGAACAATTAATTGAAATACTGTAGAATTCCATTTATTCCTATGGAGGCCTGCTTCTGCTGGGGAGTGCCAATATGGCCGACCAGTGGCCTCAAAGCCTCTCAATGGCCAATACATTAATTAGCAATCCATGGTTTATATACATCATTGGTTGCCGATGCACCTACCCCGACTTCACTCCTTGACTTTCGTCTATAGTCGGTTGCTTTAGCCTTATCACTCAAACACACCCGATATCTGTCAAACAATTTGCACACAGGGAGGCACCAGCTAATCTGGTCACAATGCAGACACAAGTAGGCTGTTTACACAGGCAGCCTAACTCTTTCTTCACCAATAATTGTGCAAAGCATCAGAATTAGGCTTCCTGTGTAAACACAGACACATTTTAATACCATGTGTGGACGTGACAGACAAATAGTGATTGGGTCATATTGATCAGATCACAAAACGTGCATGTTACCACAAAGTGTAAACAAGGCTTCTAAAACAGTTATTATTTTTGAGACATTTGCATCAGGTACATATATCCATTAGCAACCAGTTATCAATCAGTATATCCACACATAGCCAGTGAAAATAACTGTGATCATGTACGTCTCTTGGAAACATCGTGCTATGTTATTTTCAATAATATACTGTATCTTCTATATTGAATTGCATCTATGAATATGTTTTCAATATTTGTATATAAATTGATAATGCGTTACAAACTGTAGTTTTTTATACAAAAAATTATTTCACCTTTATTTAACCAGGTAGGCTAGTTGAGAACAAGTTCTCATTTACAACTGCGACCTGGCCAAGATAAAGCCTAGCAGTGTGAACAGACAACAACACAGAGTTACACATAGTCATGCAGTTACAATATTACACATGGCATTGCTGGACATGACTGATTTCCGGCTGTAATTTTCACTAGAAGGGCCTACAAACATTAAATTACAATGTGTATCTTGTCACTGGGGAAAATAAGATATAACCCAGATTTGATAAATATTTAATCCATGAGGACTGCTGTAAAGTTGGACTTTTTTGAAAATATGTGTAGAAAAAGACATGAGGAGATGCTGGCTTAGCAGGGCTATATTATACACTATGAAAGTCCTTCATACTTCCTCGATCATGTCCCATACTGTTTTTGAATGGGATTCAAAATTATATAATCAAATTAGTGAAAACTTGGTCATTTAAGATATATGTGAAATTATATTCATATTTGTCGATTAATTAACTTTTACCCAATGCCTTTTATAAAGGTTTTCGATTACAAAAAAACAAAATGCAGTAAAAAAAAAAGAAAGACATCAGGTAAAAGTAAATTAATCCAGAATATTTTAAATGACCCCGTTTTCATGAATTTGACGATATATTCTTGAATCCCATTCAAAAAACAGTATGGGACATGATCAAATCAAATTGTATTGGTCACATACACATGGTTAGCAGATGTTAATGTGAGTTTAGCTGTAGGATAGAGGAAGTTGTGTGCAGTAGACTACGGTTTGGACACACAGGTTTCAATGCTATGTTGTGGATGATAGGGAGGCATGAAACAGGTCTGTGTGATGACTGTTTAGTGGAGGAAACGGTAGAGCATATGTTGATATTTTGTGAACTGCATGATGCAGATAGGGAGAGATTGTGTTAAAGGGTTAGAGAGGCTGGACGGGGTTGGTGTTTGGGTGGTGTAGTGGTGGGAAGGAATTGATGTCTAGGGATTTATTTCACTTTCTTAGAGGAACAAGGCTAATGAAGAGAATTTTATGTATGTAGGCCTTGACTGGCCTCACACTCCAGTAGAGTAGGTGGTGGTGTATGCACCTTAAAAATGGGATATGATATGCCAACCCAATTTCAAAGAAAAAGAAGACCCCCCTCCCTCTCTCCTGTGAGCATCCCAGATACTATGGAGGAACCGTGAGCTCACTCAGAAAAAGTATGCTCACGTGAGAGCGGGAACGCCCACTTACACACAAGATCCATAACAATTTCTTCCAATGGTAAACGGCCTAAGTAAACATATTTATCCATCATCTTTGATAAAGCGTATAGAGGTCAATGGGATCACTGAGGTATATATGAACTACTAGAGACAGCATCCATTTGTTTTCAACATAATCTATTCCTGTTTGCATCACTAAGGTATACACTGAGTGTACAAAACATTAGGAACACCTTCCTAATATTGAGTTGCCCCATCTTTTGCCCTCAGAACTGCCTCAATTCGTCTGGGCATGGACTCTACAAGGTGTCGAAAGCATTCCACAGGGATGCTGGGCCATGTTGACTGCAATGCTTCCCACATTTTTGTCAAGTTGGCTGGATGTTCATTGGGTGGTGGACCATTCTTGATACACACAGTTGAGGGTGAAAAACCCAGCAGCATTGCAGTTCTTGACATACTCAAACCGGTGCACCTGGCACCTACTACCATACCCCATTCAAAGGAAATTGTCTCAAGGCTTAAAAAACGTTCTTTAACCGGTCTCCTCCCTTTCATCTACACTGATTGAAGTGGATTTAACAAGTAACATCAATAAGGGATCATAGCTTTCACCTGGTCAGTCTATGTCATGGAAAGTGTTCCTAATGTTTTGTACACTCAGTGCATAATGAACCTACTACTTACTTACTTACTTACTTACTGACTTTATTGTCCCCATGGGGAAATTTTGTTGCAGTGTCATGTACACATTTAAAGTGGCGTTTAAATACAAAACAAAATTGACAATACAACTTTCATAACAGTTACATACCAATAAAAAATAATAATAGTAAGAAATAAGAAATAAAACATGAAATAAAAAAGAAGAAAAGACTAGCCTGCTGGCCTTACGGAGTCAATGGCAAGTTTTGCATACCCCGTTTTGTCAAAGATGAAATAAAGAGACCTTGAAACTGTTACTCCAATAAAAATTCCTGATTACACTTGTAGGCGATGTCATGGCGACCCTTACGAAAAAATATTGCAGTCAAAGAGCAGTATAACTGCAGAACACTGCAGTATAGCTACAGTATGCTGTAAAACAACCTTTTTTTTTTACTGCAATCATTATGCAGTTCAACTGCAGTACAAAGGGGACTTTAGCTAGCTAAACTCATGCACAGAAACACATCATCGGGTCCAATGGTCATGTTGCGCCAAACTGTGCATGGGCTCTCAAATCAAAGGCATTTCTTCAAGTTGTTTTTGATGAAAATTAAAAGACTTCAGGTTTGTCACTTTCACAAGGTTGTAGTAGGCATATTACAGTTTCAGCTGCTTAAGACATTGGCTCAAATTTAGGTTTTGCCTTTAGATTTCGAAAAATGTAACAACTTGATGGCACATTTTTCACTTCTCCCATTGACTTGTGAAACCCCAAACCTCAGTCTTGTGGATTCTGCTTCGTGAAGTGTTCCAGGAAGTATCTGGACGTTAGGCCCCTGGGTTTAGAAACAATGTGTTTGCAGCCATTTTTCAATATGCAGTTTAACTTGGAGGAATCCACTCAATGCGCACTGGACAAACCGCATTGTCTTGGAACCAATGTGCTTCCCCTCCAAAGTGAGCCCTGGTTTGCACACCTTTGAAGTTCAGATGGGAACAGTAATAGTTGGACTAATAACTGAAGTCTGGACACTGACTGTTGGCCTCACATGTTTGCCAATTTTTTACATTAACTCCTGCAGAATTAAGTGTTTCTTGCAATGTCCACCCCTTACATACTCCAATTCGCATACCGCCCCAACAGATCGACAGATGACACAAACTCAATTGCATCTCACGCTGCTCTCTCCCACCTGGACAAGAGGAATACCTATGTGAAAATGCTGTTCATTGACTACAGCTCAGCGTTCAACACTATAGTCCCCTCCAAGCTCGTCACCAAGTTCTGGACCCTGGGACTGAACATCTCCCTCTGCAACTGGATCCTGGACTTCCCGACGGGCACCCCCAGGTGGTGAGGGTAGGCAACAACACATCCGCCATGCTTATCCTCACCACGGGGGGCCACCAGGGGTGTGTGCTTAGTCCCCTCTTTTACTCCTTGTTCACCCACGACTGTGTGGCCATGCACGACTCTGTAGGGTCCTCCCCCCGCCATCCTCAACTCTGGGTAGTAGAGGTTCAGTTGCCTTTGAATCCTGTTTTTCTGATATCTGTTTGGGAGTTAACTCAACAGTAACGCTATACAACTCAGATTTTATAAAAGGGATTCATTGCTCTCTCTCTCTCTTTGTTCCTGATCTGTGCTAGTAAGATACACTCTCTCTCTTTCTCTCTCCACCCCATGGACTCTTGTGGCATGGCCTTTCAGGCTTCTCTCTCTCTCTCTCTTTCTCTGGTCATGCCTAGAACAATGCTTGTAATACTTGTTAATGCTTTGTAACTTAAGCTTTATGTCTTGTATGTGAATTCATTCATTTTACAAAGTTATTAAATAATACACTTGATTAAGAATTCCATTCTCAGACCTATCTTGATTGCTATTACTGTAACTCAGCTACAGTCTATTATAGCATATTGCTATATCATCTTTATGTAGTCAGATTAAGATTTGAATAGGCTAATTGCATAGTCTTATCATGGATCACATGTGTGGTATACACTGAGTATACAAAACATTAAGAACACCTGCTCTTTCCATGCATGCATAGACTGACCAGGTGAAAGCTATGATCCCTTATTGATGTTACTTGTTAAATCCACTTCAATCAGCATAAATGAAGGGTATTTTTTATCCTTGAGACAATTGAGATGGATTGTGTATGTGTGCCATTCAGAGGGTGAATGGGCAAGACAATGTTTTTTTACTGTAAGTGCCATTGAACAGGGTACCAGACGCACTGGTTTGTGTCAAGGACTGCAACGAAGCTGGGTTCGTCACGCTCAGCAGTTTCCCGGGTGTGTCAAGAATGGTCCACCACAAACAGGACATCCAGCCAACTTGACAAAACTGTGGGAAGCATTGGAGTCAACATGGGCCAGCCTCCCTGTGGAACGCTTTCGACACCTTGGAGAGTCCATTCCGTACAACTACAGTATGCTGCAAATACTGCCTCCAAAACAACACTTTGTCGACGAATTGAGGCTGTTCTGAGGGCAAAAGGCAGGGGGTGCAACTCAATATTAGAAAGGAAGGTTTCCCGAATGTTTGGTATACTCAGTGTATATGTTACACACCTCGGACTGAGCTGTGGTCAGCAGTTAATTAATAGATCTGAATTAACCGGGTGGAATGAGGAGACAGAGAAAAGTTAGTCGTGTTCAGTATTAGACATTCTCCAAAATGTAGGAAAATGTTTTATTATTTATCTTTTCTTTCTGTTGTCAAAATCAATTATACATTACAACTGCATTGTAGTACTAAGTCTTTCACATTCCATGTTGAGTATCAAAAATAAAGGTCTCAAGTTCAAAAATCTATCTCCATACATCTACACATTCACCTTTCACTAATAATCAAATGAATAGTGCATTTGTATTTTATCATTAGTATTTAGGCTATTTTATCAGTAGTATTTAGCATCTAACAGCAAAAGCTATTTAGCATGTAAAACCATAAAATTATATCATAAGAGACTACACTACATGATATAGATCTGACTGTACTAGCCGTGTCAATTTTCATAAAGCTAGCAGAGGCCTGTGCTACACAATGCTACAACCATTACATTCTAAACCATCAACACGTGAGCTAACAATAGCTGAAACCCAATAGCCTAGAGCTAGCTACATTTGGTTAGTATAAAGCTAATGAACTGTTAAATGCTATTTTCTTACAAATATAAACACTTTCAACACATTCTATCATCGCATATGACTACAGGAAACCGGGGCGAGCACGCTCCCCTCCACATTGGCGGGGCTGTCGTGAAGCTAGGGCTGGACAATATGGACCGCATATCATATCACAGTATTCTTTTGTATTTTTAATAATAACAATTCTACATTTGCTTTGAGTAGTGCGTGTCACGTTCTGACCCCCTTAGTTCTTTTATAATGTCTTTGTTTTAGTATGGTCAGGGTGTGAGTTGGGTGGGTTGTCTATGTTCCTTTTTCTATGTTTTGGGATTTCTGTGTTTGGCCTGGTATGGTTCTCAATCAGAGGCAGCTGTTTATCGTTGTCCCTGAGAACCATATTTAGGTAGCCTGGTTTCACTTTTGAGTTGTGGGTGATTATTTTGGTTCGCGCCCGGGTATGGGCGAGGGGACGGTCTAAAGTTATACTGTTACATTAGTGTTTGTTACCACACGGGATCGTTTCGTTTGTTTCACTTTGCTATTTTGTGTTTTTGTAGTGTTCAGTTTGTCTTATTAAAATGGACACTTACCACGCTGCAAATTGGTCCGTCCTCTCTTACTCCTCATCAGAGGAAGACGACGAACATTACAGTGCGTGACAATACAGTGGCAACATATACATTCTGATTGTTTTATACTGTTCAATTAAACTTCAACCAATACTTTTCTGCATTTTCTCAAATTTCTGCATTTCCTGCACTCATTTGATATCATTTCCATACTGTTGGGCTGCACGATATTGACAAAAACCTATGCCTTGTTTTTAACCAACTGTTGTAATTGCGATTTTACTTGCGATTTAGCTCAAAACACTTGTGAGAACTGTTGGAAATAGAATGATTATTGTTATTCTATAGTTATAATATAATAGTGGACACAGTGTTGTTTGACAAGACAACGAATGAAAATGCCAGAGAGGAGTTATTGTGACATGGTCGGAATCAAAGTGTAGGTCAGTGTTTCCTAGGGGACCCTGTCATCAATGGCTACATTAAATGTTTTCTTCTAGACACTTTATGTAGCCAACATATTCATGCTTCACCTAATCCTCTCTGGTTTAGAAGATAGCATGCTGATTTAGGCAGACACCATCACTGGTATCAGGCTGTATAGCTAGCTACATTTGTTTTAACTCAGTACATTTATTTGCTAGCTTGATTAGATTTTTTAAATGTTTTATTTATCTCTTTTAGTCCTCATTTGGACTAATCTTCCAAGAGACCTGAAAGATTAAAATACAATTTATAATAAGAACACATTTTCACATATATACACACTGTTACAAACAGACATAATACACTAACATATTGACCAGATAAATACTAAAATAAGTGTTGTTTAAATTTGTATATTTAGAGGTTTCTGATTTCCCCCAGTTAAATTATTCAATTTCTTTATTGCTCTAAATCAAAATGTTATTTTGGCTATTTCTCTTTTCCGTCTGGATAACACAGATGGTGGACAATCTATTCCTACTATTGACTGAATGTCTGTCTCTTACCAACTGAATATCGTTATGAATAGAGTTTGGCCGTTTTAAATGGTGTATAGCTAGCTAGTGATTAGCATTAGCGGCTAACACAATTTAGGGGGGCAGTCTTCTTTTGGCTGTGCCGTGTGGAGATTATAAGAGTACAACGCCATTAAGGCCTAATCATTCTTCAAGACATTCAAACATTCATAAATTACCAGCAGTGTCAAATAACAAACACAGTGGTTTTAGAGGGGGCAGCAGTTCAACACCTAAGGAAATGTCAATTGGTTTTTCATAGCCAAGCATTAAGTGGTCAAGGCAGCCGGTCCGTGAGAGTGAGAGAGGGGTGGTGTAAAAGAGAATGAGAGAGAGAGAGAGAGAGAGGGAGATATCAACTTCCATGAGTGTAATGTTTCCTGTAAATTTGTATTGTTTATTTCACTTTTGTTTATTATCTACTTCACTAGCTTTGGCAATGTTAACATGTGTTTCCCATGCCAATAAAGCCCTTGAATTGAATTGAATTGAGAGAGAGAGAGAGAGAGAGAGAGAGAGAGAGAGAGAGAGAGAGAGAGAGAGAAAGAAAGAAAGAGAGAGAAAGAGAGAGAGAGAAAAATAGAGAAATAGAGAGAGAGAAATAGAGAGACAGAAATAGAGACATAGAGAGACAGAAATAGAGACATAGAGACATAGAGAGACAGAGACAGCTGGTCCGTGTGAGAGAGAGGCAGACAGAGACAGCTGGTCCATGACAGGTATCAGGTCTGGGGAAAAAGGTTGGGGTTCCGTAGCCACAGGCAGAACTATATCAGCAGCATGACTGGGTGGTCTGGGGACAGGGACAGCCAGGAGTCATCAGGCCAGGTAGTCCAAAGGCATGGTCCTAGGGCTCAGGTCCTATCTGGAGGTATGGACATAGAGAGAAAGAGAAAAAGAGAGAGTGAGAGAGAAAGAAAGAGATAGGATAGAAAGAAAGAGAGATAAAGGAGAATTAGAGGGAGCATGCCTAAGTTCATACAGCACACCAGATTGGACAGATTGGACAGACCCCAGCCCCCCGGCACATAGGCTATTGCAACATAGCTACTGGGGACTGAGACTGGGGGGGTCCAGGGGACACTGTGGCCCGTCCTAAGCTACCAACCAGGCAGGATATAATTCCAGACACTATGCCAAAGCACAGCCCCCAGACCACCAAAGGGATATCAAAAGACCACTCATTTACTATCCTGAGACAAGGCCAAGTATAGCCCATGGAGATATCCCCCAACACACAAGCACGAGGGGGGTGCAAAACCGGACAAGAAGATCACTTCAGCAACTCAACCCATGTAGAGTATAGCAACAAAAAAAAGTCTGGCATGACGTGATACGCCCTCTTAGAGACGTCAAGCAAGCCAGTGACTCAGCCCCTGTAATAGGGCAGAGAATCCCAGTGGAGAGGGGGTAGCTGGCCAGGAAGAGACGGCAAGGTTGGTTCATCACTGCAATGCCTTCCTGTTCACCTTCGCACCCCTGGGTCAGACTACATTCAATCATAGGACCTACTGAAGAGATGAGTCTTCAGAAAAAGACAATAAACTCCCCAAATACAGGTGTGCCAAGATTGTAGCGTCATGCCGAAAATGACTCAAGGCAGTAATCGCTGCCAAAGGTGCTTCAACAAAGAACTGATTAAAGGGTCTGAATAGGCAGACTAGGCAGACTAAATAACTTTTTTGCCCGCTTTGAGGTCAATACAGTGCCACTGACACGGCCTGCAACGGAAACATGCGGTCTCTCCTTCACTGCAGCCAAAGTGAGTAAGACATTTAAACGTGTTAACCCTCGCAAGGCTGCAGGCCCAGACGGCATCCCCAGCCGCGCCCTCAGAGCATGCGCAGACCAGCTGGCCGGTGTGTTTACGGACATATTCAATCAATCCCTATACCAGTCTGCTGTTCCCACATGCTTCAAGAGGGCCACCATTGTTCCTGTTCCCAAGAAAGCTAAGGTAACTGAGCTAAACGACTACCGCCCCGTAGCACTCACATCCGTCATCATGAAGTGCTTTGAGAGACTAGTCAAGGACCATATCACCTCCACCCTACCTGACACCCTTGACCCACTCCAATTTGCTTACCGCCCAAATAGGTCCACAGACGATGCAATCTCAACCACACTGCACACTGCCCTAACCCATCTGGACAAGAGGAATACCTATGTGAGAATGCTGTTCATCGACTACAGCTCGGCATTCAACACCATAGTACCCTCCAAGCTCGTCATCAAGCTCGAGACCCTGGGTCTCGACCCCGCCCTGTGCAACTGGGTACTGGACTTCCTGACGGGCCGCCCCAGGTGGTGAGGGTAGGCAACAACATCTCCTCCCCGCTGATCCTCAACACTGGGGCCCCACAAGGGTGCGTTCTGAGCCCTCTCCTGTACTCCCTGTTCACCCACGACTGCGTGGCCATGCACGCCTCCAACTCAATCATCAAGTTTGCGGACGACACAACAGTGGTAGGCTTGATTACCAACAACGACGAGACGGCCTACAGGGAGGAGGTGAGGGCCCTCGGAGTGTGGTGTCAGGAAAATAACCTCACACTCAACGTCAACAAAACTAAGGAGATGATTGTGGACTTCAGGAAACAGCAGAGGGAACACCCCCATCCACATCGATGGAACAGTAGTGGAGAGGGTAGCAAGTTTTAAGTTCCTCGGCATACACATCACAGACAAACTGAATTGGTCCACTCACACAGACAGCATCGTGAGGAAGGCGCAGCAGCGCCTCTTCAATCCTCAGGAGGCTGAAGAAATTTGGCTTGTCACCAAAAGCACTCACAAACTTCTACAGATGCACAATCGAGAGCATCCTGGCGGGCTGTATCACCGCCTGGTATGGCAACTGCACCGCCCTCAACCGTAAGGCTCTCCAGAGGGTAGTGAGGTCTGCACAACGCATCACCGGGGGCAAACTACCTGCCCTCCAAGACACCTACACCACCCGATGCTACAGGAAGGCCATAAAGATCATCAAGGACATCAACCACCCGAGCCACTGCCTGTTCACCCCGCTGCCATCCAGAAGGCGAGGTCAGTACAGGTGCATCAAAGCTGGGACCGAGAGACTGAAAAACAGCTTCTATCTCAAGGCCATCAGACTGTTAAACAGCCACCACTAACATTGAGTGGCTACTGCCAACACACTGTCAATGACACTGACTCTACTCCAGCCACTTTAATCATGGGAATCGATGGGAAATGATGTAAATATATCACTAGCCACTTTAAACAATGCTACCTTATATAATGTTACTTACCCTACATTGTTCATCTCATATGCATACGTTGATACTGTACTCTATATCATCGACTGCATCCTTATGTAATACATGTATCACTAGCCACTTTAACTATGCCACTTGGTTTACATGCTTATCTCATATGTATATACTGTACTCGATATCATCTACTGTATCTTGCCTATGCTGCTCTGTACCATCACTCATTCATATATCCTTATGTACATATTCTTTATCCCCTTACACTGTGTATGACAGTAGTTTTTTTTGGAATTGTTAGTTAGATTACTTGCTCGTTATTACTGCATTGTCGGAACTAGAAGCACAAGCATTTCGCTACACTCGCATTAACATCTGCTAACCATGTGTATGTGACAAATAAAATTTGATTTGATTTGATTTGAATACTTATGTAAATATGATATTACCCCCAAAAAATGTAATCTGTTTTTGCTTTGTCGTTATGGGGTATTGTGTGTATTTTTATCCATTTTAGAATAAGGCTGTAACATAATGAAATGTAGAAAAAGTCAAGGGGTCGGAATACTTTCTGAATGTGCTGTATATAGAAGAAAGCCTTGCCTCCAGCTGTTTACTTAGAAATTATAGGAACAATATGGAGGCCTGCGTCTTGTGACCGTAGAGTATGTGTAAGTATGTACGGCATGACCAAATCAGAGAGATCAGTAGGTGTAAGTCCATGCAATGCTTTGTAGGTTAACAGTAAAACAAGTTTAACCTCTGTGGCGTCAGTATGCGTCACACATACTGTCACCAAACACACACAAAGGTATCATGTACGCTGCTGACACTTTGTTTTTTATCCTTATTGCTATCAAGTCATTTTCTATGCGACACAGCCACAGCCACAGCCACAGCCATGTGTAGAAGTAGATGACAGCGCATCCCACAGTGTGACCAAAACAAAGAACTACACTCATTCTCAGAGTTTTGGAGAACCACCTGAGTGAACTACCTACCTACTACCTGAGTGAACTACCATTTATCCACCATCTTTGTTTCCTACTTCACAGTATGGCTGTGAAAGAAAAGTGTTTATATTATTTTCTCCAGAAATTCCTTCTTGAACATATGAACTTTCAATTGTCTTAATAACAAACTGGCATTTGATCTGTAAATATGTTAAATTACGAGCCTAGTTTAGCCAAGGAGAAAGTTCTGAAAAAATAAGGAGAACGACAGGATCCTTCCTGGTTTAATTATTATTATTATTATCATCATCATATATTTTTTTAGGGGGTAGATCAGCTTCAATATTCTAGATAGACTGTGGCCTCCATCAATGCAATTGTCTACATCATTTCCAATCCCCCATATATTTTTTTATATACAGTACCAGTCAAAAGTTTGGACATGCCTACTCATTCCAGTTTAATTTTTTTTTTTTTTTACTATTTTCATTGTAGAATAATATTGAAGACGTCAAAACTATGAAATAACACATATGAAATCATGTAGTAACCAAAGAAGTGTTGAACAAATAAAAATATATTTTAGATTTTAGATTCTTCAAAGTAGCCACCCTTTGCCTTGATGACAGCTTTGCACACTCTTGGCATTCTCTCAACCAGGAATGCTTTTCCAACTGTCTTGAAGGAGTTCCCACATATGCTGAGCACTTGTTGGCTGCTTTTCCTTCACTCTGCGGTCCAGCTCAACCCAAACCATCTCAATTGGGTTGAGGTCAGGTGATTGTGGAGGCCAGGTCATCTGATGGAGCACTCCATCACTCTCCTTCTTGGTCAAATAGCCCTTACACTTCACTCAGTACTTTGCTTAAGCACCTTTGGCAGCGATTACAGCATAGAGTCTTCTTGGGAATGACGCTACAAGCTTGGTACACCTGTATTTGGGGAGTTTATCCCATTCTTCTGTGCAGATCCTCTCAATCTCTACCAGGTTGGTGGTGAAGCGTTGCAGCACAGCTATTTTACGTTCTCTCCAGAGATGTTCAATCGGGTTCAAGTCCGGGCTCTTGCTGGGCCACTCAAGAACGTTCAGAGACTTGTCCCGAAGCCACTCCTGTATTGTCTTGGTTGTGTGCTCAGGGTCATTGTAATTTAAAAAATGTATATATTTTTTAATATATAAAAAATATATATTTTCCTGTATAAGAATTTGTTCTTAACTGACTTGCCTAGTTAAATAAAGGTTCAATAAATTTTTTATAAAAAACTACCACCCCTCCCCAAATTGGAGTAAACTAATAAACAACAACTATTGGATCCTTCCAGGTTGCCATGATTGGCTGAGATAATAGTTAATAATAGTGTTAATAGTTAATAATAGCGAACATTAACTAGTTAAGCTAGCTAAACAAAGGAGACAAAAGAGACCCATTCTCAAAGAGGCCAGTTCACCTGTGAAATCTTAAAGAGATGGGTGTGGCTAGGTTTAAGTTCCTTGGTGCTGACTATGGCATCTCAAAAGGGACAAACAGTACTATTGGCACTTTTTTTTCTCGTTCGGTTCGCCTAGCCGACTTCGGCTAGGAGCCAGCAGGACTGAAGCATGCTGATGCCTTAAGGCTTAAGAGGGTGTGGATTATGCTGAATGGGCATAAACAAAGAAGAGCTCTCCAGCAAGTGTGAAAACCTCTACAAATTCTCTTAAGGGATTTTTATCTAAAGTGTGTAAACAAGTATGTCAACTTTCATGCTTTCCCATTTCCTTATCAAATTGTATGACATAACATTTCAAAGCTCTGATTCTGTACTTTTACCAACAAAAGTAACAGTTTTTGTAAAAAAATAAAAAATAAGCCTAGGATCTTGTAACCAATATGTGAGAATGCTGTTCATTGACTATAGCTCAGCGTTCAACACCATAGTACCTGCCCTCAAAGCTCATCACTAAGCTAAGGAACCTGGGACTAAACACCTCCCTCTGCAACTGGATCCTGGACTTCCTGATGGGCCGCCCCCAGGTGGTGAGGGTAGGTAGCAACACATCTGCCACGCTGATCCTCAACACTGGAGCTCCCCAGGGGTGCTTGCTCAGTCCCCTCCTATACTCCCTGTTCACCCACGACTGCATGGCCAGGCACGACTCCAGCACCATCATTAAGTTTGCTGATGACACAACAGTGGTAGGCCTGATCACCGACAACAACAAGATAGCCTATAGGGAGGAGGTCAGAGACCTGGCTGGGTGGTGCCAGAATAACAACCTATCCCTCAATGTAACCAAGACCAAGGAGATGATTGTGGACTACAGGAAAAGAAGCACCGAGCACGTCCCCATTCTCATCGATGGGGCTGTAGTGGAGCAGGTTCCTTGGTGTCCACATCAACAACAAACTAGAATGGTCCAAGCACACCAAGACAGTCGTGAAGAGGGCACGACAAAGCCTATTCCCCTCAGGAAACTAAAAAGATTTGGCATGGGTCCTGAGATCCTCAAAAGGTTCTACAGCTGCAACATCGAGAGCATCCTGACAGATTGCATCACTGCCTGGTACGGCAGTGATGCAAGGCACTACGAACGCAAGGCACTTCAGAGGGTAGTGCATACGGCCCAGTGCATCACTGGGGCTAAGCTGCCTGCCATCCAGGATCTCTACACCAGGCAGTGTCAGAGGAAGGCCCTGAAAATTGTCAAAGACCCCAGCCGCCCCAGTCATAGACTGTTTTCTCTACTACCGCATGGCAAGCGGTACCGAAGTGCCAGGTCTAGGACAAAAAGGCTTCTCAACAGTTTTTACCCCCAAGCCATAAGACTCCTGAACAGGTAACCAAATGATTACCCGGACTATTTGCATTGTGTGCCCCCCCCAACCCCTCTTTTACGCTGCTGCTACTCTCTGTTTATCTTATATACATAATCACTTTAACTATACATTCATGTACATACTACCTCAATTGGCCCGACCAACCAGTGCCCCGCACATTGGCTAACCGGGCTATCTACATTGTGTCCCATCACCCGCCAACCCCTCTTTTTACTCTACTGCTACTCTCTGTTCATCATATATGCATAGTCACTTTAACCATACCCACATGTACATACTACCTCAATAAGCCTGACTAACCGGTGTCTGAATATACCTTGCTACTCTTATTTTCAGATGTCTTTTTATTGTTGTGTTATTTCTTTACTTACCTACACACACACACACACACACACACACACACATACTTTTTTTCTCTCCACACTATTGATTAGAGCCTGTAAGTCAGCATTTCACTGTAAGGTTCTGTGCATGTGACAAATAAACTTTGATTTGATTTTAAATGCAATGAGGCGCAGAGGAAGACCCTGTTAATTGCTCCAAATGCCGAACGTGTGACATGGCCACTTAACAAAACAATATCAATAGCTTACAGTGCCTTCGGAGAGTATTCAGACCCCTTGACTCTTCCACATTTTGTTACGTTACAGCCTTATTTCTAAAATTGATTAAATAGTTTTTTCCCTCATCAATCTACACACAATACCCCATAATGACAAAGCAGAAACAGGTTTTTATAAAATATTTTGAAATATCAAATTTTCGTAAGTATTCAGACCCTTTACTCAGTACTTTGTTGATGCACCTTTGGCAGCGATGCTAACAGGTTTCCTCCAGATGTGACGCTTGGCATTCAGGCCAAAGAGTTTAATCTTGGTTTCATCAGACCAGAGAATCTGGTTTCTCCTGGTCTGAGATTCTTAAGGTGCCTTTTGGCAAACTCAAAGCGGGCCTTTTACTGTGGAGTATCTTCCGTCTGGCCATTCTACGTTAAAGGCCTGATTGGTGGAGTGCTGCAGAGATTGTTGTCCTTCTGGAAGTTTCTCCCATCTCCACAGAGGTACTCTAGCGCTCTGTCAGAGTGACCATCGGGCTCTTGGTTACCTCCCTGACCAAGGCCCTTCTCCCCCGATTGCTGAGTTTGCCCGGGACGGCCAGCTCTAGGAAGAGTCTTGGTGGTTCCAAACTTAATCCATTTAAGAATGTGCCACTGTGTTTTGGGGGACCTTCAATGCTGCAGAAATGTTTTGGTACCCTTCCCCAGATCTGTGCCTTGACACAATCCTGTCTCAGGGGCTCTACGGACAATTCCTTCCACCTCATGGCTTGGTTATTGCTCTGACATGCACTGTCAACTGTGGAACCTCTCTATCTCTCCCTCTGTGACTTCTGTGGGTATTTCCAGGAATGAGAGTGAGACTGGGTCAATTGAGTGTGGCTGATAGAAAGGGGCTAGAGCAGTCGTATTCAAAGTCAGCGGGAACTGCAGTGGGGTAGACAAAATAAATTAAACCTTTAAAAAAAATTGTAACAAAACATTTAAAATACATATTATTGTATGGGACAATATACAAATACTTTTGAGAAAGATCAATGCAATTTTATTGAGTAAATGTTTTTATTGGTTTATTTTAATTTTAATAAGAGATGAAAACGTTAATAATTTAAGGTTATTTGTTGATGTAAAACTGTAAACTGAACAAAAATATAACATGCTACAATTTCAAAGATTTTACTGAGTTACAGTTATTATAAGGAAATCAGTCAATTGAAATACATGAATTAGGCCCTTAATCTATGGATTTCACATGACTTGGAAGGGGCGGAGCCATGGGTGGGCCTGGAAGGGCATAGGCCCACCTGCTTGGGGGCCAGGCCCAGCCAATCAGTTTTTCCCCACAAAAGGGCTTTATTACAGACATTAATACTCCTCAGTTTCATCAGCTTTCCGGTTGGCTGGTCTCAGACGATCCCGCAGGTGAAGAAGCCGGAAGTGGAGGTCCTGGGCTGGCTGGCATAGTTACACATGGTCCGCGGTTGGGAGGCCGGTTGGACGTACTGCCAAATTCTCTAATACGACGTTGGAGGCGGTTTATAGTAGAGAAATTAACATTAAATTACCTGGACACAGCTCTGGTGGACATACCTGCAGTCAGCATGCCATTTGTATGCTCCTTTAAAACTTGTTGCATTCATATTTTTGTTCAGTTTATGTACAGAATACGAAATTCTCTTAGACCAGGTTGGTGGTTGAGCTTTAGACATCACTGCTTTGTTGCTAGCATTTACCTCACAAGCTTAGGAGTCATGCGGTGCATATGACCAAGGACACTCTAGCCTATTCATAGTAACACAAATATGTGTATGTGTGTGCGTGTGTGTGCAACCATAGCATAGATAATCTTTAGCTGTAGTAAAGCTAGAGACTGCCGCAGACAAAACATCTGCATTCTTGAACATGTGACCTTTCATGTGCCTTAGTAACTTTATTAACACTTTATTTTAAGAATGTGAAATGTCAGAATAATAGTAGAGAGAATGATTTATTTCAGCTTTAATTTCTTTCATCACATTCCCAGTGGGTCAGAAGTCTACATGCACTCAAATAGTATTTGGTAGCATTGCCTTTAAATTGTTTAACTTGGGTCAAATGTTTCGGGTAGCCTTTCACAAGCTTCCCTCAATAAGTTGGGCAAATTTTGGGCCATTCCTCCTGACAGAGCTAGTGTAACTGAGTCAGGATTGTAGGCCTACTTGCTCGCACACGCTTTATCAGTTCTGCCCACAATTTTTCTATAGGGTTGAGGTCAGGGCTTTGTGGTGGCCACTCGAATACCTAGACTTTGTTGTCCTTAAGCCATTTTGCCACAACTTTGGAAGTATGCTTGGGGTCATTGTCCAGTGGGAAGATCCATTTGCGACCAAGCTCTAACTGATGTCTTGAGATGTTGCTTCAATATATCCACATAATGTTCCTGCCTCAGGATGCCGTCTATTTTGTGAAGTGCATCAGTCCCTCCTGCAGCAAAGCACCCCCACAACATGACGCTGCCACCCCCGTGCTTCACGGTTGGGATGGTGTTCTCCGGCTTGCAAGCCTCCCCCTTTTTCCTCCAAACATAATGATGGTCATTATGGCCAAACAGTTCTATTTTTTGTTCCATCAGACCAGAGGACATTCCTCCAAAAAGTACAATCTTTGTTGCCGTGTGCAGTTGCAAACCGTAGTCTGTTTTTTTTATGGCGGTTTTGGAGCAGTGGCTTCTTCCTTGCTGAGCGGCCTCTCAGGTTATGTCGATATAAGACTCGTTTTACTGTAGATATAGATATAGACTCCAGCATCTTCACACAGTCCTTTGCTGTTGTTCTGGGATTGATCTGCACTTTTCGCACCAAAGTACATTCATCTCTAGGAGACAGAACGTGTCTCCCTCCTGAGCGGTATGATGGCTGCGTGGTCCCATGGTGTTTAGACTTGCGTACTATTGTTTGTACAGATAAACGTGGTACCTTCAGGCGTTTGGAAATTGCTCCCAAGGATGAACCAGACTTGTGGAAGTCTACAATTTTTCTTCTGAGGTCTTGGCTGATTTCTTTAGATTTTTCCATGATGTCAAGCAAAGAGGCACTGAGTTTGAAGGTAGGCATTGAAATACATCCACAGGTACACCTCCAATTGACTCAAATTATGTCAATAAGCCTATCAGAAGCTTCTAAAGCCATGACATAATTTTCAGGAATTTTCCAAGCTGTTTAAAGGCACAGTCATCTTAATGTATGTAAACTTCTGACCCACTGGAATTGTGATACAGTGAATTATAAGTGAAATAATCTGTCTGTAAACAATTGTTGGAAAAATTACTTGGGTCATGCACAAAGTAGATGTCCTAACTGACTTGCCAAAACTATAGTTTGTTAACAAAACATTTGTGGAGTGGTTGATAAACTAGTTTTAATGTGTTGGGGTAGGTTCCTTGTTCCTTGTCAATCATTCTGCTTATTGGTGACATCAGCAATCAGACAATTACTTCTTTAAGTAAATCAATCAAACCTTTATTAATGCAATTGCAGACAGAAGTTGACAACGGAAACGCAGTACGCATGTTTCAGAGTAAGTTCTGCAAAAAAAAAATGTCAACGTTTTTTAATATGCTTGCAGTCAACCCCTAGTGATGTAACTGCCTATGTCAACACTTTCTACTCATGAGACCAAGCCCATGCATATACAGTTATACAAACTTGCAGGAGCAAACAATAGTCCAGTGTTTTCTAAGGGCTCAGCAGTAATTTCCATTCCTGTGTGGCGTACAGTGGTGTGTCTGACTTGACTCTTATCTCTTTACTCCCCTGCAGGGGTCTGTGTCTATGTATCTCTTTTAGACTTGAGGCGCTTTCTCACAGACACCCTGTTTTGACTGCAATGGCTCACGCATCTCTCAGACCGTTTCTTATAAGAGGCAGAGACTAGAAAAGAACTGTGGAACAGTATTAAACCTTATAATGCAATTATTGCTAATCTGTGGTCCAGGACCCTATAAATGTAGTGGGGGAGGGTCTCATAGCCCTTCCCCTTCTATTAATACAACATTAGCATAATCAATTATTATAATACATCAATCATTTGCTGCAGCCAAACTTCCGATTTCAACTGTATAGTTCAACTAGTAATTCAACTACATTTTGCAGTAGCTTGGTGGTAGTTGAACTAAATTCAAATCTTGGTAATATTTTCAGTAGTTAATTACTTTTTTGCCATGTAGTGGTGTAGCTAATTACTGGAACTACACACTACTTTTTTTGCAGAAATAAAATATGGGTGAAGTAGGCAAGAAATTCCTTTCTTTTTTGACAACAGACCTTCCTAATACTAACTTGAAACAGCTTTTGTGTGTAATAGGCTAAATTACATATCCTGTTAACATCTGACTGCAGAGTGATGTGATCTGTTCTCGCAATTTGTATTCTATGACACTTCAGATTTAGTTATGATAATTTGGTTTGGGTGTAGTGAACTACTTTTTCAAAGTAACTTTAGTTAGGTAAACCATATTTTTAGGGTAGCTTTCGTGTAGCTAAACAGAAATTCTTCCAGTGTGAAGTACAGCCCATGGGCCTTGTGCTTTGATCGGGAGCCAGGGCCATGTGGGATAGGAGCCATAAAGATCTCCGGTGTTCCCCAAAAGCAACCCAGGGTCGAACACACGCGCGCACACGCACACACACCCACTTGCATACACGCACATGCACACCAAGTAGTGCAGACACACATGCACAAACGCAAAAACACACAGTCACATTTCATGCTCCTTTCCATTGAGACCATTCTCCTTCCTCTCCTCGAATCTCCAACTTCCCCTTCCCCTTCCCCCTCCCCCTCGCTGAGCCTCCAACCTAAAAAAAAACTCAGTTTCTCTGCCACAAACTGAGAGCTTTCTGAGAGGGATCAGAGTTGAAGCAGCTGGTAAAGCTCAAGGTTCTTTTTCATACTACAAAGCATTCCTTTCTACCTCATTTAGGCCTAAAGAACGGTGCTAGGGAAGGAAATATGTTTGGATTTGGGAATAATCCTTTTTTGGGGTTGTTAAATAAAATATTAATATTATGCAGACATTTTTCCACCAATATTCACAGTTTGAGGTGCGGTAGAGCTTTGTTTGTTTATGTTTTGCATGCATGCATATTGCCTGTAAACAAGTTATTTGGTGTTGCTCTCTGGCTTTGCCACTTTGCCCATGCTGCAATAGCCAGTCTTTCTGCTGGGAAAGTAATATTGTTGCTGTGCCATGGTGAAAGCTATAGCACAGAGAGGGAAAGAACATTTGAGAAATGAGCGAGAGAGAGAGAGAGAGAGAAAGAGAGAGAGAGAAATAAAGAACAAGTAAAGAGAACAACTGAGACGTCTAAAATCCCTTAATCTAAACACACATACATATTAACTAAAGCATTACAAAGAATACACACAGAGAGACAGAAAGAACGAGGAAGAGAGGAAAAAGGAGAGAGAGAGCTCCTCCCTAAGGTAGTCACAGACAAGCACACACACACACAAACATGTGTAAGTATGTACGGCAGAGAAAAGTAGCAGTAAAACCAGTAAAACCTGTGTGGCGCCACACACACACACACACACACACACACACACACACACACACACACACAAAGAAATTAGGTGGGTCTCTGGAAGCATCCAGCTGAGAGGGACAGGACACCGTTTTTATTGTAAGAAAGTCTCGCAACCTCAACTCACCCAAATTCGAATGACACAACCTTAAAATTGGTACATTTATACGGAATTTTTTTAAATAAAACCCAACATGTAAAGTGTTTGTCTCATGTTTCTTGAGCTGAAATAAAATATCCCAGAAAATGTCCATATGCACAAAAACGTATTTCTCTCAAATTTCGAGCACAAATATGTTTACATCCCTGTTAGTGAGCATTTCTCCTTTGCCAAGATAATCCATCCACCTGACAGGTGTGCCATATCAAGAAGCTGCTTAAACAGCATAATCATTACACAGGTACACCTTGTGCTGGGGACAATAAATGGCCACTCTAAAATGTGAGGAATGATGTGCAGGAATGTCCACCAGAGCTGTTGCCAGACAATTGAATGTTTGTTTCTCTACCATAAGCCGTCTCCAATGTTGTTTTAGAGAATTTGGCAGTACGTCCAGTCGGCCTCACAACCACAGACGACGTGTAACCACCCCAGCTCAGGACCTCAACATTCGGCTTCTTCACCTGTGGGATCATCTGATGGGGTGCTGAGGTGTATTTCTGTTTGTAATAAAGCCCTTTTGTGGGGAAAAACAAATTCTGATTGGCAGGGCCTGGCTCCCCAGTGGATGGGCCTATGCCCTCCCATGTCCACCCATGGCTGCGCCCTTGCCCAGTCATAGATTAGGGCCTAATTCATTTATTTCAATTGACTGATTTCCTTATAATAACTGTAACTCAGTAAAATCTTTGGAATTGTAGCATGTTATATTTTTGTTCAGTTCACAGTTTTACCACAACAAATAACCTTAAATTATTAACATTTTCATCTCTTATTAAAATTAAAATAAACCAATAAAAACATTTACTCAATAAAATTGCATTGATCTTTCTCAAAAATATTTGTATATTGTCCCATACAATAATATGTACTTTAAATGTTTTGTTAAATTTTTTTTAAAGGTTTAATTTATTTTGTCTACCCCACTGCAGTTCCCGCTGACTTTGAATACGACTGCTCTAGCCCCTTTCTATCAGCCACTCTCAATCAAATTACCGGATGATAAATTTGATGACCAATTTATACAGAAATCCAGGTATTTCCAAAGGGTTCACATACTTTTTCTTGCCACTGTATTTCAATGAATTGGTGAGGGCACTACAACATTCTGCAGCACCCGGCGTCACCCTACTAGAATCTGAAGTCAAATATTTACGTTTGCTGACAATATAGTACTTCTGTTCTCAACCGAGGTCCTATATTCTGTCAGACCTGGGCCCTGACAGTAAGACAAAAATAATGGTGTCCAAAAAAGGTCCAGTTGCCAGGACCACAAATTCCATCTATACACCGTTGCCTTAGAGCACACAAACGATATGTAGGCCTAAACATCAGTGCCACAGGTAACTTCCACAAAGCTGTGAACGTTCTGAGAGACAAGGCAAGAAAGCCCTTAAACGCCATCAAAAGGAACATCAAATTTGATGTACCAATTAGGATCTGGCAAAAAAATACTTGAATCAGTTATAGAATCCATTGCCCTTTATGGTTGTGAGGTCTGGGGTCTGCTCATCAACCAAGAATTCACTAAATGGGACAAACACCAAATTTAGACTCTACATGCAGAATTCTGCAAAAATATCCTCTGTGTACAATGTAAAACACCAAATAATGCATGCAGAGCAGAATTAGGTCGATACCCGTTAATGATCAAAATTCAGCCATCTACTCAAACCTTGGCCCTCTCGTTATCGAGGTAAGCTGGTCTGCAACCTTTGTCCTTTCATAATTGAGGGAAACATGGTCAGTTGAGAAATTCTCAAAGTGGGGGTTTTATTCGGGAGTTGCAGAAAAGGGCCTGTCCCAGGATGCCCGACCCTAACTAGGCTCATGGGTGGTCCTCTGATTTAGTTAAACTCAAAAGGGAATTGGAGTTTCCTTCATTAAACAGTCCAAAATCACATTACACAATTTTACAAACAGTATCATCCTCAGTCATTCATGTAAACCCCATATCTGAGACTAATATATAAACAGCGTTATGGTGATGTGGTCGTATAGTCTCCCATGAGTTTCACCAAATTGTACCAAACGGACCAGTTTGTTGCTGGATTCTTCACCGATCTTTTATACCTTCTCCATAACATAAATGTTGTTCGGGCCTCAGGTTCTGTGAGGTGGAAGAAATTCCTTTGTTCTCTAAGAAAATTCACTCTGTCTCTATACTGTGGCCATGAGGAGATAATCTCCTCCAGGAATTTACGACCTCTCTCTGACCACAGCAGCCTGTGTGTAGGAGACAGGGAGAGGGGGATGGGGCTTGTTGTACCAAAAGAAGGCAACGTCATGACAGGGGCAGAGTTCTAATCTACGGCAGAGATAGCCTGCAGAGTTCTGTCATACTATCCAGGTCTGTGCCCTAACAATTCAAGCTTCTACTTTTAAAAATCCACTTTTCCAGAAACAAGTCTCTCACCGTTACCGCTTGTTATAGACCCCCCTCAGCCCCCAGCTGTGTCCTGGACACCATATGTGAATTGATTGCCCCCCCATCTTCAGAGTTTGTACTGTTAGGTGACCTAAACTGGGATATGATTAACACCTCAGCCATCCTACGATCTAAGCCAGATGCCCTCAATCTCACGCAAATTATCTACCAGGTGCAACCCTAAATCCGTAACCATAGGCATCCTCTTAGATATCATCCTGACCAACTTGCACTCTAAATACACCTCTGCTGTCATCAACCAGGATCTCAGCGATCACTGCCTCATTGCTTGCATCCGTAATGGGTCCGCGGTCAAACGATCACCCCTCATCATTGTCATAGTCTCCCTAGAATACTTCAGCGAGCAGGCCTTTCTAATCGACCTGGCCTGGGTATCCTGGAAGGATATTGACCTCATCCCGTCAGTAGAGGATGCCAGGTTGCTCTTTAAAAGTGCTTTCCTCACCATCTTAAATAAGCATGCCCAATTCAAAAAATGTAGAACTAAGAACAGATATAGCCCCTGGTTCACCCCAGACTTGACTGCCCTTGACCAGCACAAAAACATCCTGTGGCGTTCTGCATTAGCATCGAATAGCCCCCCCGATATGCAACTTTTCAAGGAAGTCAGAAACCAATATGCACAGTTATATGCACAGTTAGGAAAGGCTAGCTTTTTCAAACAGAAATTTGCATCCCGTAGCACTCATTTCAAAATGTTTTAGGGCACTGTATAGTCCATGGAGAATAAGAGCACCTCCTCCCAGCTGCCCACTGCACTGAGGCTAGGAAACATCCCCCCTCCCGCTTCTCCTTCGCCCAAATCCAGACATCTGATGTTCTGAAAGAGCTGCAAAATCTGGATCCCTACAAATCAGCTGGGCTAGACAATCTGGACCCTCTCTTTCCAAAATGATCCATGATCTCTTTTGTATCATCTGAGAACCCCAAAGATTGGAAAGCTGTCGCGGTCATCCCCATCTTCAAAGGGGGAGACACTCTAGACCCAAACTGTTATAGACCTATATCCATCCTGCCCTGCAATTCTAAAATCTTCGAAAGCCAAGTTAACAAACAGATCACTGACCATTTCGAATCCCACCGTACCTTCTCCACTGTACAATCTGGTTTCCGAGCTGGTCATGAGTGCACCTCAGCCACGCTCAAGGTCCTAAACGATATCATAACCGCCATCGATGAAAGGCAGTACTGTGCAGCCATCTTCATCGACCTGGCCAAGGCTTTCGACTCATTCAACCACTGCATTCTTATCGGCAGACTCAATAGGCTTGGTCTCTCTAATGACTGCCTCGCCTGGTTCACCAACTACTTCTCAGATAGAGTTCAGTGTGTCAAATCGGAGGGCCTGTTGTCCAGACCTCTTGCAGTGTCTATGGGGGTGCCACAGGGTCCAATTCTCGGTCTGACTATTTTCTCTGTATATGTCAATGATGTCGCTCTTGCTGCTGGTGATTCTCTGATCCACCTCTACGCAGACGACACCATGTATACATCTGGTTCTTTTTTGGACACTGTGTTAACAAACCTCCAAATGAGCTTCAATGCCATACAACAGTCCTTCCGTGTCCACCAACTGCTTTTAAATGCAAGTAAAACTAAATGCATTCTCTTCAACCGATTGCTGCTCGCACCCGCCCGCCTGACTAGCGTCACTACTCTGGACGGTTATGACTTAGAATATGTGGACATCTACAAATGCCTATGTGTCTGGTTAGACTGTAAACTCTCCTTCCAGACTCACATTAAGCATCTCCAATCCAAAATTAAATCTAGAAACGGTGTCAGGATTTGGCCAGGATTGTTCCGGTTTTGGCCACTAGATGCCCCCATTGTGCTTTTTGACCCTTTTGTTTTCCCTTGTTTCCAGTTAGTATTTGCACCTGTGCCTTGTTTCCCTTGAATGTATTTAAACCCTTAGTTTTCCTCAGTTCTTTGCTCTGTGTTTGAATGTTAGCACCCAGCCCCAGCGATACTGTGAACATTTGTTGCTCCAGTTGGGATCTCTTGTAGTACTCTGTGTTTGTTCTCGTTTATTTATTTTTGATTATCTTTTGAGGCTTTTTTCTGCTGTACCTACCACCTTGTGGATTTACCTTTTACTTGGAGGACGTTGTGGATTTATATTTTTGCCTGAAGAACTTTCCTTTTTACTTTATTAAAACACCGTCCAAGTACTGCTGTGTCTGCCTCATCTTCTGGGTTCTGTCGACTATTAGTGGCTCAGTTTGCTAAGTGACTGTTTCTCACACCGGAGACCCGAGTTCGTAACTGGGTCTTGACAATCGGCTTCCTATTTCGCAACACAGCATCCTTTACTCATGCTGCCAAGCATACCCTCGTAAAACTGACTATCCTACCGATCCTTGACTTCGGCGATGTCATTTACAAAATAGCCTCCAACACTCTACTCAGAAAACTGGATGTAGTCTATCACAGTGCCATCCGTTTTGTCACCAAAGCCCCATATACTACCCACCACTGCTACCTGTTTGCTCTCGTTGGCTGGCCCTCGCTAAATATTCATCGCCAAACCCACTGGCTCCAGGTCATCAGTAAGTCTTTGCTAGGTAAAGCCCCGCCTTATCTCAGCTCACTGGTCACCAAAGCAACACCCCACCCGTAGCATGCGCTCCAGCAGGTATATTTCACTGGTCATCCCCAAAGCCAACACTTCCTTTGACCGCCTTTCCTTCCAGTTCTCTGCTGCCAATGACTGGAACAAATTGCAAAAATCACTGAAGCTGGAGACTTATATCTCCTACTCTAACTTTAAGCATCAGCTGTCAGAGCAGCTTACCGATCACTGTACCTGTACACAGCCCATCTGTAAATAGCACACCCAACTATCTCATCCCCATATTGTTATTTATCTTCTTGCTCTTTTGCACCCCAGTATCCCAGTATCTCTGGGCATGATGAGGTACTCACAATGCCCTGTGGTGGTACTGAACGCTGTCTTCCACTCGTCTCCCTCCCGGATACGCACCAGGTTATACGCACTCCTGAGATCCAGTTTTGTGAAGAAGTGCGCCCCATGCATTGACTCAATCGCCGTGGCGATCAGAGGTAGCGGGTAACTATACTTCACCGTGAATTGATTGAGGCCTCTATAGTCAATGCACGGGCGTAAACCTCCATCCTTCTTCTTCACAAAAAAGCAACTTGAGGAGGCGGGTGAAGTAGAGGGCCGAATGTACCCCTCAGAGACATATGTATCCATAGCCACCGTCTCCGCTTGCGACAGGGGATACACGTGACTCCTGGGAAGCGCAGCATCTGCCAGGAGATTTATCGCACAATCCCCCCGTCGATGAGGTGGTAATTTAGCCAAATCGGCATATTCTGGGGGGGATGTGCACGGTGGAGACCTGGTCTGGACTATCCACCGTGGTAGCACCAACTGAAACCCCTACACACCTCCCTGAGCACTCTCGCGACCACCCCGTGAGAGCCCTCTGTTGCCAGGAAATAGTGGGGTTATGTAGAGCTAACCAAGGAAGGCCTAGGAAGGGAGAGACGCTTTCCACTGGAACTCTCTCCGGGTGGGATGGATGGAGATAACCCCGAATGTATTGGTCGAGGCACTGGAGAGACTTCCTGTCTCTCCCAGCGGTCCATGGTCTGGACAACGCGATCCATCATGGCACCAAGTTGTTGTAACATGGCCGAATGTTCCTGGGCGCGCTCCTCAACTCCTCTAACCGGGGTACCTGCTCCTGCTGACTCCATTGGTGTGGTGGTGTGTAATTCTGTCAGTGTGTGTAAAAAGGCAAAGTCAGGTGCAGGAGATTAGTGTGATATAAACAGGCGCAATTTATTAATGTTCCAAAACGGGAGCACAACATAAATAAAATGAGCTCAAAAAACACAGAACATAACAAAATTAAAGCGTGTCAAAAGACACCACAGCAACAAGAAACAATTACACACAAAACATGATGGGAAACAGAGGGTTAAATACAAGTAGCTTAATTGGGGAAATGAAAACCAGGTGTGTATAGAAACAAGACAAGACAAATTGATATATGAAAAATGGAGCGGTGATGGCTAGAAGGCCGGTGACGTCAACCACTGAACGCCGACCTAACAAGCAGAGGAGCCGACATCGGCGGAAGTCGTGACAGCTTTATCTTGGCCGGGTCGCAGTTGTAAATGAGAACTTGTTCTCAACTGGCCTACCGGTTAAATAAAGGTGAAATATATATATATATATATACATATTTTAAAGAGTCCCAGGACAAAACATGATAAAACAAAAAGATAATTACTTGACTATTTGGCCCTAAACAGAGAGTATACAGTGTTCCTGACCACTGTGACTGACCCAAATTAATGAAAGCTTTGACTATGTACGGACTCAGTGAGCATAGCCTTCCTCTTGAGAGAGGCAGCCGTAGGCAGACCTGGCTCTCAAGAGAAGTAAGGCAATGTGCACATTGGCCACAAAATTAAGTGGAAACTGAGCTGCACTTCCTAACTTCCTGCCAAATGTATGGACATATTAGAGACACATATTTCCTTCAGATTACACAGACTCACAAAGAATTTGAAAACAAATCCAACGTTACTCTCTCACGGGAAAAATTGAATTTGAAAAATAAGCCACAGGAGTTTTTCTTACCGAGAATTAAGATGACCTTTGAGTAGTAAGACAAGTATAAAAGCATCATATACCATTAATAAGAAGGGGCTAGAAGTGTCTTATGTGGTGAGCTACCGAGTGGCTAGGACAGGCAAGCCCCATACTATTGTGGAGGACTTAATTCTTCCTGCAGCCGCAGTTGTGGCTGGGACAATGCTGGGGGAAAAGGCCCAAAAAACTATACAGACAATGCCTTCATCAAACAGCACTGTTTCACAAGTATTACTGATATGGCAGGAGATGTTTAGAAACAATTACTGCTTCGCACACAAGCCAGTGAATTCTATGAGTTACAGCTGGATGAGTCAACAGACATCGCGGGCCTGGCACAGCTCCTGGTATATGTTCGGTACGTTTATGGGGGTCAATTAAGGAAGACCTCTTCTGCAAACCACTGGAAACCAGGACAACGGGAGAGGATATTTTTTAAAGTGCTGGACAGCTTTGTGACATCAAATGGACTTTGGTGGTCAAGATGTGTTGGTATCTGTACTGATGGCGCAAAAGCCATGAGAGGGAGACATAGTGGAGTGGTAACGCGCGTGAAAGCAGTTGCTCCCGCATCCACCGAGAGGCTCTTGTTGCCAAGGGAATGCCCGACAGTTTGAAAGACATTTTGGATACTACAGTGAAAATGGTTAACTTCGTTAAATGCAAGGCCCCTGAACTATTGTGTATTTTCTACATTATGCAATGATATGGGCAGGGACCATGTAACACTTTTACAACATACAAAAGTGCACTGGTCATCAAGGGGCAAAGTATGACACGTTTTTTTTTTAAATTGAGAGACGAGCTTAAAGTTTTCTTTATTGACCATCATTTTCACTTGCCTGAACGCTCGCATGATGACGAGTTTCTCACATGACTGGCCTAACTGGGTGATGTTTTTTCTCGCCTGAATGACCTGAGTCTAGGATTACAGGGACTCTCCGCAACTATATTCAATGTGCGGAACAAAATAGAGGCTATGATTAAGAAGTTGGAGCTCTTCTGTGTCTGCATTAACAAGAACAACACACAGGTCTTTCCATTATTGTATGATTTGCAAATGAACTCAAACTTACAGACAATGTCAAATGTTATATAGCGAACCACCTAAGTGAGCTGGGTGTGCAATTCCGCAGGTACTTTCCCGACACAAACAACTGGATTCGTTATCCCTTTCATGCCCTTCCTCCAGTCCATTTACCGATATCTGAACAAGAGAGCCTCCTCGAAATTGCAACAAGGGGTTCTGTGAAAATTTGATTTAATCAGAAGCCACTGACAGATTTCCGGATTGGGCTGCGCTCAGAGTGGAAAATGATTTATGTGCATCCTTTCAAGCACACCCTTCTCATTAACCTGTGGTGAGTAATTCATTTGATGAACAAATAAGGTTTTATATGTAAGATGGCTAAATAAAGAGCAAAATTATTGATTATTATTATATTATTATTTGTGCCCTGGTCCTATAAGAGCTCTTTGTCACTTCCCACGAGCCAGGTTGTGACAAAAACATTCTTATGTTTAATAAATGTATTGTATAGTGTGTAGTGTATAGTGTGTATTGTATAGTGTGTATTGTATAGTGTGACCCCGGTGCTAGAGAGGGTATGCAGCTGGAGGTTGAATGTTTGAAGGGGTACGGCATAATAAAAGGTTTGGGAACCACTGCTCTAGAACAACGTTGGAGGAGGCTTATGGTAGAGAATTGAACAACAGCTCCTGTAGTCAGAATGCCAATTGCATGCTCCCTCAAAACTTGAGACATCTATGACATTGTGTTGTGACAAAACTGCACATTTTAGAGTGGCCTTTTATTGTCCCCAACACAAGGTTATCATAGCTGGTTGTGATACAGCCTGGATGATGATACAGCCTGTGCAATGATCATGCTGTTTAATCAGCTTCTTGATATGCCTCACATGTCAGGTGGATGGATTATCCCGAGTGGCGAAGCAGTCAAAGGCACTGTGTGTCAGTGCTAGAGGTGTCACTACAGACACCATGGTTCAAATCCAGGCTGTATCACAACCAGCTGTGATTGGGAGTCCCATAGGGCGGCGCACAATTGGCCCAGCGTCGTCTGGGTTTGGCCGGTATAGGCTGTCTTTGTAAATAAGAATTTGTTCTTAACTGACTTGCCTAGTTAAATAAAGGTCAAATAAATGAATAATATATTGGCAAAGGAGAAATGCTCACTATCAGGGATGTAATGTCACGTTCTGACCCTAGTTCTTGTGTTATTTCTTTGTTTTAGTTGGTCAGGACGTGACTTGGGTGGGTATTCTATGTTTTGTGTTTCTAGGTTGGGTTTCTTGTTTGGCCTGATATAGTTCTCAATCAGAGGCAGGTGTTAGTCATTGTCACTGATTGGGAACCATATTTAGGTAGCCTGTCTTCTGTTGGGGATTGTGGGTGGTTATTTTCAGTCTTTGTGTGTCTGTACCAGATTGAACTGTTTCGGTTTTGAAGTGTTCAGTTTTCCATTAAAAAGATGAACACTAATCACGCTGCACTGTGGTCCTCTCTATCTCCAGACGACAACCGTTACATGTAAAAACATTCGTCCACAACATTTTTGAGAAATAGGGATTTTGTGAGTATGGAACATTTCTGGGATCTTTTATTTCAGCTCATGAAACATGGGACCAACACTTTACATGTTGAGCCCTCATGCTGCAGGGTTAAGCCATGTGAGAGACAGATGGTTCTCTGCAATAAAATATTTGACATGCTAATTGTTTTTACAATTAGAATATCTTTCTCAAATACAATGATCAAGACTAAGGAGTTGGCTTACCTTGTGAAAGTGAGGACAGTGAGAAGAGATTTCTGGCGTTTCAGGTCACATTTTGGTGGGGGCTTGGTTAGACCTTAACATCCAGCCTATTTCTACACACGTGTCATTTAAGGGCTTGTAAGTAAGCATTTCACTGTAAGGTCTACACTTGTTGTATTCGGCACATGTGACAAATACAATTTGATTTGTTGACGTTTTACTGAAGTGGAAGAAGACTTAAGTCAACCTAAACACATGGCCAAAGTAGTTGACGTGGGATTTGTTCTGTCAAACGATATTTCACGCCTCGTGATTTATAAGAAGGACATAGCAGGAGGTAATACAATTAGGTAATAAAATTATATAACTCTGGGGTCACCATGATCTGGCTACTTTGATCTGTATGGAGGGCGGGGGGGTCTTTGCTGAGTTTCGGCAATCAAGGCTGAGAGGATGTATCCATTTTGAAAGGGCTGTTCTGCTCTTTGACCAGACCAAATGGTCGGACTTAATGTTTGTAACATCAGCAACACAATAGGTTGGTTGTCAGGTCATGGTGCCCAAATGTCTGTGATGGAACTGAGGTTGGGTGTGTTGGTAAGATTTACTTTCTCCTATTCCAAAATATTTTATTAATAGTAGAGATGTGGATTTAAAATGATCCCAATCATGGTTAATGTATTTATAACCAGAGAATTGGGGTGATTTAAACACCACCAAACATGATTATTTTTTAAAGAAAGGGCCTGACATGAATGGAGCATTTCACAGGAGAGACAATAAATCAAATCAAATTTATTTGTCACGTGCGCCGAATACAACCTTACAGTGAAATGCTTACTTACAGGCTCTCACCAATAGTGCAAAAAAGGAATTAGATGAACAATAGGTAGGTAAAGAAATAAAACAACAGTAAAAACACAGGCTATATACAGTAGCGAGGCTCTAAAAGTAGCGAGGCAACATACAGACACGGGTTAGTCAAGCTGATTGAGGTAGTATGTACATGTAGATATGGTTAAAGTGACTATGCATATATAATGAACAGAGAGTAGCAGTAGTGTAAAAGAGGGGTTGGCAGGTGGTGGGTGGGACACAATGCAGATAGCTCGGTTAGCCAATGTGCAGGAGCACTGGTTGGTCGGCCCAATTGAGGTAGTATGTACATGAATGTATAGTTAAAGTGACTATGCATATTTGATAAACGGAGAGTAGTAGCAGCGTAAAAAGGGGGGTTGGGGGGGGTACACAATACAAAGTCCGGGTAGCCATTTGATTCCCTGTTCAGGAGTCTTATGGCTTGGTGGTAAAAACTGTTGAGAAGCCTTTTTGTCCTAGACTTGGCACTCCGGTACCGCTTACCATGCGGTAGTAGACAGAACAGTCTATGACTGGGGTGGCTGGGGTCTTTGACAATTTTCAGGGCCTTCCTCTGACACCGCCTGGTGTAGAGGTCCTGGATGACAGGCAGCTTAGCCCCAGTGATGTACTGGGCCGTACGCACTACCCTCTGTAGTGCCTTGCTGTCAGAGGCCGAGCAATTGCAGTACCAGGCAGTGATGCAACCGGTCAGGATGCTCTCGATGGTGCAGCTGTAGAACCGTTTGAGGATCTCAGGACCCATACCAAATCTTTTTAGTTTCCTGAGGGGGAATAGGCTTTGTCATGACCTCTTCACGACTGTCTTGGTGTGCTTGGACCATTCTAGTTTGTTGTTGATGTGGACAACAATTCAGATAATACATCTGGGTCCAGTGTGGCTCAGTTAGTAGAGTATGGCACTTGCAATGCTAGTGTTGTGCGATTGATTCCCATGGTGGACCAGTTCGGGAAAGTATAAAAAAAATGTATGGATAAGATGTAAAACATGTCTACAACTCACAAGTGCTTTTTAACCATCAGATTAAATTGGGAGACAAATATATGAACATATTCTCAATATTCACCAGAGACTTGTATAAAAAAACATGTAAACTCTTTATATATACTTATAATATAATATTATAGTGTCAGTATATGCAGCCTATGGGGAAGGGGGATACCTAGTCAGTTGTACAACTGAATGCCTTCAAATCAAATCAAAATCAAATCAAATCAAATTTGATTTGTCACATACACATGGTTAGCAGATGTTAATGCGAGTGTAGCGAAATGCTTGTGCTTCTAGTTCCGACAATGCAGTATTAACCAACAAGTAATCTAACTAACAATTCCAAACTACTGTCTTATACACAGTGTAAGGGGATAAAGATTATGTACATAAGGATATATGAATGAGTGATGGTACAGAGCAGCATAGGCAAGATACAGTAGCTGATATCGAGTACAGTATATACATATGAGATGAGTATGTAAACAAAGTGGCATAGTTAAAGTGGCTAGTGATACATGTATTACATAAGGATGCAGTCGATGATATAGAGTACAGTATATACGTATGCATATGAGATGAATAATGTAGGGTATGTAAACATTATATAAGGTAGCATTGTTTAAAGTGGCTAGTGATATATTTACATAATTTCCCATCAATTCCCATTATTAAAGTGGCTGGAGTTGAGTCAGTGTCAGTGTGTTGGCAACAGCCACTCAATGTTAGTGGTGGCTGTTTAACAGTCTGATGGCCTTGAGATAGAAGCTGTTTTTCAGTCTCTCGGTCCCAGCTTTGATGCACCTGTACTGACCTCGCCTTCTGGATGATAGCGGGGTGAACAGGCAGTGGCTCTTCAACTGAAATGTGTCTTTCACATTTAATACAAACCTTCTGAATCAGAGAGGTGCGGGGGTTGCCTTAATCTACATCCTTAATCTACATCCTTAATCGACACCCGGGGAACAGTGAGTTAACGGCCTTGCTCAGGGATTCGATCCAGCTACCTTTCGGTAACTGGCCCAACACTCTAACCATTAGGCTACCTGCCGCCCCATATGGTGATGTAATCTATTGCATACATTTTACACATGCGAATAGTCCTTAAGCCTTTACACTCGTGGGAATTTGCCTATATGGATAGGGCTAAATTGAAATGCTTCTGACTGAATAAATATGAAAAACATATGCATGGTAGCAATTGAAAGGGAACAGTTTGGAGATTATGGGAATATTATTAGGCCAAAGTTGAGGACACAACAGTTCACCGGACACAAGACTGAATCCAAACATTACACTGTTGATTTTTACATGCATTTTACATGTACTGTACTTTTTGCCGCATTTGTTGATAACAAAATCTGAAAATACCATCAGTAACATGATAGCAACATTCCTGGAAAACTTGGGTCGGTGCAACATAAAACAAAAAATGACACGGTTTTGAGTGAGAGGACTAACTGGTGTGTCCAAGTGGCTACACACCTATCAGTTCCTAAGTCATTTCAATGTACTTTGAGTCAAAAGGTTATAAAATATGATAATAAAGTGGAAATTCAGAGAAACAGATTGTAATTTTGGTGTGGATTGAAAGGACTGCATTCAGGTGTGTGTTCTGTGGTAAATTGTCTTCCCAATAGACAAACATAGGCTCATAGGCTCAGAACAACTCAAGGTATGGTGCCATGTCATCTTGTAACTGTACATCAAACAATGATAGAAAATATTGACACTGTATATGACATGAGTTTTTGATATGGAAATGTGAAGTGCACATTTGGACTCACGGGTCTTTGGCTTGTATGACATCAAAGCGATATTTATTATAGTCCTCAACGTCTCATCTTTCAAAATACACTGAGTCCTCTTAATTTACACCATTCCCCTCACTCATGTTGCAAAAGTTGTCCAATTAGCCAGAGGAATGGTGGCAACTTCTTGTCATGTGCGATGCTCAAGTTCAGAACTGCTGTCAGTCAAAGCCCTTACGGTGCTGTGAGGCGCAGAGCCTGAGCTCTAACTTAATTTATATAATGTTACAGTACCGCCACTGCCTTCCAGTTTAGGTGCTTATCAGTGCCCCAATCTGCCATTTTCAACCCTTATACAGGTACGAGTTTAAAGGGTTACCATCTTGGATAGTAGTACAGTAGTAGTATGTTACAAAGTAGTATTAGTGTAGAAGTACAGTACTGACATATCTTGACAATGTAAATATATATTGTAACATCCTTTAAAAGCATAAAGCTACTTGTTTATTGTCAGAATGAGACTTTTGGATATGTGTAGTAATTAAAACATCAGTGTCTCCCTGTTTCACCATAGGTTATATTTCTCAACAGTTTAACATATAAACATTTCATTCCCCTGTACAAATTTATTTTTTGAGTATAAATATCTGAAATGGGGCTGCTAAGATAGCCAAAGTGTTGTCATGTCATATCCATCAAAAACCAAGGGTGGGTCAAAATTATTCCGAAGATGTGGTATGGAAAACCTTTAGTACTAAGACATTGGGGGATATATTAGAATGTTTAATTAAAACAACTTGACCATGAAGACATTTCAGTCAATTAGGAATGGATTCCTATAAAGCCATCTAGTGTATAATGTAGCTGCACATTGTAAAGTCAAACCACTCAATAATACAACTTTTTATTGACATTCAACCTGTGAATGAAAATATACACAAAAGTTCTAAATGAAAGCATTCCCAAAACAAATCTTTAAAAAATGGAACTGTAAACAAAATCCATATCTCCACAATACCCTGAGGCTAATCGATTATAAAAAAACACAAATAAATCACATCAGCAAAATCTTTAAGAAAAGTGTATATGCCTGTTCTCAGCATGGAACAACTTTAATTCAAATGGTATGAAACCTTTTGTGTTTTGTCTGAAGGATTGTTCAGTAGTGAATAATGAATTCAGCAGTGCGGGGAAGGGCCTGCAAAAACCTCCAACTAGATCGTTTATTGTGTGAATATTTATATTTGTTAGTGATGGGGACGGATATGGAAAATCCATCAAATACTGTAAATCAGATAACGACAGGCTCACCATTTTTAGTCTTCTTAACTACCATTTAATCCAACAGCAAACTAATGCAGACACACATTTCAAAACAGTTATTTTTTAAGTGCTGAATAGGAAGAAGAGTAGATGGGTAAATATACTTTTCCATACAGTATTTCACTATATCTTGACATGCACACATTTTTATAACATGGCAGTTTTACAGTTTTATTATCAAGTATATACAGTGCCTTCAGAAAGTATTCATACCCCTTGACTTATTCCACATAACAGTCTGAATTGAAAAATTGGTTAAATTTTTTTTCACCCATCTACCCACAATACCCCATAATGACAAAGTGAAAATATTGCTACAATGATTACAGATAACCCTGAATGAATCGTGAGTAATAATGAAAGAAAAGGTTACAGACGCACAAATATCATACCACCCAAAATGCTAATGCTTATTGTAATGGTGAGAGGTTAGCATTTTTGGGAGGTTGGGGGTGGGGGGGTCATATTTGTTCTTCTGTAACTTTCTCACTCATCATTATTCACGGCTCATGCAGGATTGTCCGTAATCATGGTAGCATCCTTAATGTAGAAGTGTTTAGAACCATATTCTATTCTTATTTACAATAAAAGTGATTCCAAAATGACACAATATATTATTTACCATTAATTTTCATTGGGCACAAAATAATCTGAAACGCAACCAAAACAAACAGCAAATGCATCCAACAAATGTGTAGAGTCACAAGCTTGATGTAGTCATTGTGTGCTAGGAATATGAGACCAAATACAAATACTACTTTCAAACACATATAAGTAATTTGCTACTTTAATGCGCGTAAGTGGATTGTCCTAATACTTTTGGTCCCCTAAAATGTGGAGACTATGTACAAAAAGTGTTTCTAAATGGTTCACCCGATATGGATGAAAATAACCAAAAATGAAAGCTGACAGTCTGCACTTTCACCGCATAGTCATTGTATCATTTCAAATCCAAAGTGATAGAGTACAGAGCTCCAAAAAATATGAATATGTCTCTGTTCCAATACTTTAGGAGCTCACTGTATGTTTTGGGCAGTTTGATTAAGTAATACTTAATTAAAAAGTCAAGAGAATATTGAATTTTGAAAAACTGATACTAGGGCTGAATATGTATCCAAATTGAAAGAGTGATTAGGTGCAGTGAACATGTGACTTTGGGAATTTGTTTTGTTGAAAATGTGCTTAAAGTTTTGATGAGCTGATTTGATTTTTGTGCTTAGAATTGTGAAAATGTTCCACAGACTTGTAAAATTTGCACCAATCCTGCAACTCCTAAGGCTATGTGAAGTCCAGACAATTGCTTGTTGATTCCCCACTGGACAAGGTGTGAATGACCTGGAAGGACTAAAGGAGTCCACGTGCTTCCCAGCCGAAACATTTCGGAACAGTTTGTGCATATATTATGATGACATTGTGACTTCGGCAAGGGATTTTTAATCAGCCAAAGTCAGCAGCCGAAGTCTACGCGCCCTCGTCAGCGATTGGTCAACAGTAGGGATTCTTCTATGAAGTGCCTGTCCTCATGCACATTCTTTCACTTGAGAAATACGGCACCAAACACCCTAGTCTGATGCCCTAAGATCTCGAAAACAAAAACGTCTAAATTAATGACAGATTTCTTGAGTTATTTTAGATTAATTCAGACTGTTTTGAGGCTATGGCAATCACACTTGTAGGCGACGTTGGCTAGCTAAGCTCGTGCGCAGAAACACATCATTGGGTCTAATGGTCATCTCATTCCGAACTGCTCATGTACAGTCCGTCAAATCAAAGGCCCTCCTTCGATATAAAGTTGTTGGTAGGCCTGATCACCGACTGATGAGGCAGCCTACAGGGAGGAGGTCAGAGACCTGGCAGTGTGGTACCAGGACAACAACCTCTCCCTCAATGTGAGCAAGACAAACAAGCTGATCGGGAACTTGAGGAAAAGGAGGGCCGAACATGCCCCATTCACATCGATGGGGCTGTAGTGGAGCGGGTTGAGAGCTTCAAGTTCCTTGGTGTCCACATCACCAACAAACTATCATGGTCCAAACACACCAAGACGGTCGTGAAGAGGGCACGACAATGCCTATTCCCCTCAGGAGACTGAAAAGATTTGGCATGGGTAGCCAGATCCTCAAAAACCTCTACAGCTGCACCGTCGAGAACCTCCTGACCAGTTGCATCACTGCCTGGTATGGCAACTGCTCTTCATCCAACCATAAGACGCTACAGAGGGTAGTACGTACGGCCAAGTACATCACTGGACCGAGCTTCCTGCCATCTAGGACCTCTATACTAGGCGGTGTCAGAGGAAGGCCCAAAATAACTCCTGCCACCCTAGTCAAAGACTGTTCTCTCTGCTATCGCATGGCTAGCGCTACCGGAGTGCCAAGTCTAGGTCCAAAAGGCTCCTTAACAGCTTCTACCCCCAAGACTGCTGAACAATTAATCAAATTGCTACCCGGACTATTTGCATTGACCAACCCCCGCTACTCACTGTTTATTATTTATGCAGTCACTTTACCCCTACCTACATGTACATATTACCTCAATTACCTTGACTAACCTGTACCGCCGCACATTGACTCGGTACTGTACATAGCCTCGTTATTGTTATTTTGTTGTTATTTTTTTAAATTTTAGTAAATCATTTCTTAACTCTTATTTTCTTAAAACTGCATTGTTGTTTCTGCATTGTTGTTTAAGGGCTTGTAAGTAAGCATTTCACGGTAAGGTCTAAAACCATCTGTTGTATTCGGTGCATTTGACAAATACAATTTGATTTGATTTACTTGTTCACTTCTCTCATTGACTTCTCAAATCCCTGCCTGGTCTGTTTCGCAAGTGATTATTGATGTCTCACAATGCTGTGCCTCTGGGTTTAGAAACACTGTGGCAACACTCTATCTTAACTCCTCCTTCACATTTACTGGATTGGTTGAACAGTGCAGAAGAGAACATCCCCCTACCAGAATGTGGGGAATCTAGTTTCAGGGTTTATTTTATGCCTGGGGCATGTTCAGCAGGAAGCAACATTTTGGAAAGTTCAGATGGGCATGTTTGTTCAATATAGAATATTTCTACTTGACATACGGAATAATGTAGGCTATCTTGATGTAATTTCTATCTGAAAAATCAAGAACGTTTTTCAAATGAATGTGTCCCTGGCTACGTTGGTGAACTTGTTTACATGCGAATCTGCCCTCTCATTGGCTAGAATATTCCCGCCTGTTCCCGCCTCCTTTGCGGATATTTGTTCTCTTTGTTAGAACGTTGAGACCCGTCTCAGTATATAGATAGCCTCTGTTGATGATATACTGTCATCCTTGTGCATCTGACTCAGTTGCTACTGTATCAACTGTAGCCTACATTTAGGTTTGAATTAGATAACGTTCTGGAGATACTCTGATAAATGCCAGGTAGTAATGTCCTGTCAAAAAATAAGAAAGTTTAGCCATGCGTTATTGCAGAAAAGTAAGGCAGCTTCGCTTTGCAGGGGTTTAAAAACATCTGTTGCGTCTTATGGTAACGTGGCATCTAGAGGTCCGACCAACCAAATAGGAAAATGCTGCGAAAATGGTCAAAGTTGTGGATCAAATTCGGGTATCCAGGCTACAGGGTCCACAGCCATCCCAACTTCTCCATCACCCGCAAATCACAGACAAGTCGCAGGCAAGAAATTTAAGGAGGTGTCGCCGACGTTTTCTGAAAGGGCATTCACTACTGCACCCAAGATTGACTCCAAGGTGTACCTTTGGTCAAGGTATAATGAGATGAAACGACTTGTGCACGGTAAGATGTTTTTATGTAATGTTAAAGCTCGCCTAATATATCGAATATTAGCCAGCAGATCTGACCTGCTCGCTTACAGCTGCACTAGGGTTAGACAGCATTACTGTTAATAGCCTATTAAAACTCCACTGAGCTAGTGTAAGATAAGGCTCAGAAAATGAGCTTCATTCCAGAGATAAGAAATGTGTTGTACTCCGAATTGTCCCGTTATCCCATTATCCCAACTGTTACACTTCGAAGATTGAACAACTTCTGTTTTGTCCTGAAACCTGTCCTTTTTGTCATAATGCTTGGTTGCAGAAGGCACAGCAGCCATTTTGAAATGGCAGTGTTAGCCCGAACAGCCTGTCAGGGTTGCCAAGTATAGCAAAATGTGTAGCCCAATGACTACTCAAAACCCAACCACAAGGCTTGAAAACTAGCCCAAATGTTTTTTACTGCAGCAAGAGGGGAGTTGCCATATTTAGCCAATAAACTCTTTCTCCATAACGTTATTGAGCGAATTGAGAAGGAATCTCGACTTAACTTCTAAAGACCATAAGAAGCTAAATTAGGGTTTTCCATCAAAATAATTAATATTGGGAGCTAACGTGACTAATAAAATAATTTAAATATATTGCAAGAGAAAATATAATTCACCCTTTTTAAACTTAAAAAACGAATGTTAAGCTATTTTCTGGCCGTTGTGCCGTTATGTGCCAGATGTTAAGACTACAAACCGTTATAAATGGCCTATTTGGGAGATTGACTTGTCTTTTCAATAGGCATAGACTAGGACTACTGATTTAAACCTGGATTTATGATTGTAATTAAACTTTTCCATGGCTTGGTTAGCTAGATGCAGGTAGCCTATAGCCCCTGATAGGCCTACTTCTAATTTCAAATAGCCTACACAGTAGCCAAGATATAAGATTCATGATTTAACAGCTTGCTTAGTTCAAATTGACAGACTAATTTATTCAACATGAATAGCGAGGAGATTTAGTGGTAAGAAGTGTTTCCATTGCCCAATAGCCTGCTGGAATAGGCTACTGAAGATGGGTTCATAATTTCAATGACTTAATCAAATATTCATAATATGGATATTAACTGATCTGACTGGCTGTTACCTTCAATCTAATGCATTCTAAAAACAGCTGAACATTGCATAATAACACAAGGCTACAACAGCAATAAACTGGCAATTTATCAAATGCGACTTATTATAGGCAATTTATTAAATGCGTTTGCCAACTCCAGGTAGGCAACACAAGTGGCACAAATTGATTTGCAATGGCTCCAGTGATATCGTAATGTCAGTATATTTATTTTATAAAATGGTAGACTACAGTAGCATACATAGGCATAGAAATTAATAGCCAACGGATGCAAATGTATCATTATCCACATTTACTGTCAGTTTCGTTGTGGACTTTTCCCCATAAAAGAAGCATAACTGCCATTTGAAATTTCCACTTGTGCAGCGCTCGAAACCCAAGAACTGAGCATGCATGAAACCCTTTGCTTAATATGGTTTTCCATGAGCAAAGTCAACATTAGAATGCAGTTTAAACCACCTCCAAGCAAATTTATCTAATGCGCTCTAGAGCGTCTACAGGCATTTCCTGTGCTTTGTCACTGTTATTTATTGATGCGCAATCAGTTATAGCGCGTTAATATGTTTTATGGAAAAAAGGTTGGAAATGTCATTACGGAGACAGCTAATCTAAATAGCCTACCTACAACTGGTCAAGGTTTTCAGGATGTGTGCATGTGCTCTTCTATCTCCTCTCACTCACTTGACTCAGCTGCCTGCTGCAGCGCTCAGTCTCAATACATACACACCGCTCAGGCCCTCCCCACTCACTCACTCAGAAACAGGCTGCCTCACTGCCTGATAGTCTTCAGCAGCAGGTCACAGTGAAATATATATATTTTTTAAAATTGCCATGCAATTTAGAAGTAGTCCAAAACCCGCGGCCAATACATTTTCACCCGCGACGTCGTTTTGTTAAGTAGCCCAATTTTTCAGGAAAACCGCAGACATGGCAACCCTGGCTCTTGTTGTTCAACGAGATGTGCCATTCCATAATGGTTGCTGTTGCTACTGCTAGTTAGCATGGGGACAAAAACAGTAGTTTACTTAAACGAGCAGTTGTTCATTCTTTTTGGTCTAACAGTTGGTATAATGGGACAATTCGGAGCACAACACTTTTCTCATCCCTGGATTGAGGTACATTTTCAGAGTCATACCTCGTGCCGGCTTTGTGGTGTCTTAATATACACAGGAATGCTGTCTGACCCTATTGCAGCTGTAAGCAAGAGGGTCGGATCTGGTGGCTAATAAATACGTAAAATCAGGGTTGATAGGAACATCATTCGTTCAAAAGACATCACTGTATCTTTGTACTTCCTGAAGAAGGCCATGCTGCCAAACGTGTCATTAAAAAAAAAATTCTCCATTGAAAATGTCATACAAATATGAAGTGTCTTGATCCTTCTTGCTTTTTAAAATCCAATTATCCCCTTTTACCAAACATCACCTTCTATTTACAAAGACCTATTGTGCAACCTAGCAGCACTTTCCTTCCTTCTCTTTTCTACGCTACTTGCCTAAAAATGTATGTTTTTTTGCCAACTGAATGTGTATTGGTGGGTGGGTTGTTTAGCAACAAAACTGATGCCTGTGCAACCTTAGAGCAGAACAGGCGGGGTTTGCGTAGAATCAAATGATTGTTGCCAACATGTAAACTATACTGAACAAAAATATAAACACATGTAAAGTGTTGATTCCATGTTTCATGAGCTAAAGTAAAAGATCCCATAAATGTTCCATACGCACATTTGTGCACAAATTTGTTTACATCCCTGTTGGTGAGCATTTTTCCTTTGCCAAGATAATTCATCTGCTTGTCAGGTGTGGCATATCAAGAAGCTAATTGAACAGCATGATCATTACACAGGTGCACCTTGTGCTGAGGACTGGTGGTCACACCAAATACTTACTGCTGTTCTGTTCCACTTCCCTACCTTTTTTATGGTATCTGTGACCAACAGATGCATATCTATATTCCCAGTCATGTGAAATCCACAGATTAGGGCCAATTCATTTATTTAAATGAACTGATTTCCTTAAATTAACCGTAACCTAGTAAAATCTATGACATTTTTGTGTTTGTATTTTTGTTTCAGTGTATATTTCCTCTCCAAATCTTTATTGGAAGACATGACGAAATGTGCACAATGAGCACTTTTTGTCTCTTAAATACATTGTTACAGTTGTTGGTTTGTTAGCTAATTAATTTTAGACAGAGGTAAAATTACTTTTATATTGGATATTCGGTGGATATTCGGTTTTCTCTCATCAATAGCTCTTAATTAAACAAAGTGTGCCATGACAATGACAATGATATATCCCAATTCGGGGGAGGATGGAGAATAGTCCATTGCTTTTTTGTTGTTGAAATTTAGATAGTTTCTTCCAGTTTTCAATCTTCCATTTTTTTCCTCATCAATCTACACACAATGCCCCATACTGACAAAGCAGAAACTGTTTTTTAGAAATGTTTGCAGCTGCAAGAAAGAGGGTCGGATCTGGTGGCTTATATATAAATAAATCAAATTGGGTTGATTTGAACATTGTTTGTTCAAAAGACATCACTGTATCTTTGTACTCCCTGAAGAAAGCCATGCTGCCAAATGTGTCATTAAAAAACATTTGTTCCTTTGAAAATGTCATACAAATATGAAGTGTCTTGGCCTCCTTGCTTTTTAAAATACAATTATCCCCTTTTACCAAAGAGCAGCTTCTATTTACAAAGACCTATTGTGTAACATAGCAGCACTTTCCTTCCTTATTTTTTCTAGGCTGCTTGCCTAAAATATGTATGTTTTTTTTAATCAACTGAATGTGTATAGGTGGGTTGATTGTTTAGCAACAAAACCGATGCGTGTGCAACCTTGGAGCAGAACAGGCGAGTTTGTGTAGAATCAAAGGATTGTTGCCAACATGTAAACTATACTGAACAAAAATATAAACACAACATGTAAAGTGTTAATCCCATGTTTCATGAGCTGAAATAAAAGATTGCATAAATGTTCCATATGCACAAAAACCTTATTTTTCAAACTTTGTGCACACATTAGTTTACATCCCTGTTAGTGCGCATTTTTCCTTTGCCAAGATAATTAATCTGCTTGACAGATGTGGCATATCAAGAAGCTGATTAAACAGCATGATCATTACACAGGTGCACCTTTTGCTGGGGACAATAAACAACCACTCTAAAATGCAAAGTTTTGTCGCAACACAATGCCACAGATGTCTCAAGTTTTGAGGGAGTGTGAAATTGGCATGCTGGCTGCAGGAATGTCCACAAGAGCGGTTGCCAGAGAATTGAATGTTAATTTCTCTACCATAACCACCTCCAATCGTTTTAGATAATTTGGCATTACTCATTTGTCATTTTGACTAGAAATTAGGGCTGCGCGATAAACATAAAGAAATATATAGCCTAGGCTATGCATTGACAGACCAGTTCAAATTTTGACTTTACCTTCTATAACATTATTAATTTTTGATTTGTTACATTAAAGCTGCAATATGTAACTTTTTGGGCAACCCGACCAAATGTACATAGAAATTTGAGTTATAGATCTGTCATCCTCACATAACCTTTTTCGGCAAGACAGATCTTCCAAAGTTGGTGGAGTGGCAATCTTTACCAAGGAACACCTTCAGTACTCGGTTGTCTCCACCAAGTCTGTCCCCAAACAGTTTGATTTGCTGGTTTTACGCATTAAACTTTCAATAACTCTTTGTTGACTGTTGCTGGGTGTTATCGGCCACCATCAGCACCGTCCTGTACATGGCCCCTTACACTAAGTCTGAAAGGAGGCCTTTTGCCTTCTGGTAGGCCGTCATTGTAAATAATAATTTGTTCTTAACTGATTTGCTTAGTTAAATAAAGGTTAAATTAAAAGAAACAATTGAAAGTAAGTCTAAAAAACTGTAGATCTGTTCTATGTTTGCTGTTTCTATGCTTCCCATTATTAAGTTTCGTTTTTGCGTCTTTTACTTTTGGTTTTGAACACCACCTTCAAACAACTGAAAATACAATCATTTGGGTTGTTGCAAATATATTTCACAGCGGTTTACATGCTACAATGATTTTCTACACTCTTAAGTGCTTGTTTTCACAAACTGAAATTAGGCTAACTATTAGAATGTCAGCAACCAAGAAATGGCGGAGCAATTTTTCCATATTGCACCTCTTAAATAATTCATAATTCAGGAATGACCAAATCTAGATTTAACTTAACATGCCTACCACACCACTTGCGTTGTGTGCTTTGCAAAATAATTGTAAACATACGTTATTCAATTATTGCACCCACACTGCTCGCGCGTGCCAACGAGCGTCTGCGTTGCCAAGCGCTAAAATAGAAGTCAGTTCTATTTGTGACGCTGAACGCAGTGCAAGTCCTGCCTCTCCCATTGGTTTATCGAATCAGATTATTATTTTCAATGACAGCCTAGGAACAGTGGGTTAACTGCCTTGTTCAGGGGCAGAATGACAGCTTTTTACCTGGCCAGTTCAGGGATTTGATCTTGCAACCTTTCGGTTACTAGTCCAACTCTCTAACCACTAGACTACCTGCCGTAACAAGCTAGCTTGATACCTACCAAGACTACCGAGCTAACTAGCTAGCTCACAAGACTGGCCAAATGGGCTGTTTTGTTCCTTGCATGCGATTGGCTGTCAAGACCGGCACGCAGCCTGGGAGATAGACCTCAGAAAAATAATTGTAGACCTCCACAAGTCTGGTTCATCTTTGGGAGCAATTTTCAAACGTCTGAAGGTACCACGTTCATCTGTACAAGCAATAGTACGCAAGTATAAACACCATGTGACAACGCAGCCGTCATACCGCTCAGGAAGGAGACGCGTTCTGTCTCTTAGAGATGAATGTACTTTGATGCGAAAAGTGCAAATCAATCCCAGAACAACAGCAACGGACCTTGTGAAGATGCTGGAGGAAACGGGGACAAAAGTATCTATATCCACAGTAAAAATGAGTCCTATATCGACATAACCTGAAAGGACACTCAGCAAGGAAGAAGCCACTGCTCCAAAATCGCCATAAAAAAAGCCGTCTGGCTTTTTAGTTCGTAGTTTTTGGAGAAATGTCCTCTGGTCTGATGAAACAAAATAGAACTGTTTGGCCATAATGACACCATCGTTATGTTTGTAGGAAAAAGGGGGAGGCGTGCAAGCCGAAGAACACCATCCCAACCTTGAAGTACGGGGGTGGCAGCATCATGTTGTGGGGGTGCTTTTCTGCAGGAGGGACTGGTGCACTTCACAAAATAGATGGCACCATGAGGAATGAAAATATGTGGATATATTGAAGCAACATCTCAAGACATCAGTTAGAGCTTGGTCGCAAACGGATCTTCCCACTGGACAATGACCCCAAGCATACTTCCAAAGTTGTGGGAAAATGGCTTCAGGACAACAAAGTCAAGGTATTGGAGTGGCCATCACAAAGCCCTGACCTCAATCCTATATAAAATGTGTGGGCAGATCTGAAAAAACGTGTGCGAGCAAGGAGGCCTACAAACCTGACTCAGTTACACCAGCTCTGTCAGGAGGAATGGGCCAAAATTTACCCAAAGTATTGTTGGAAGCTTGTGGAAGGCTACCTAAAATGTTTGACCCAAGTTAAACAATTTAAAGGCAATGCTACCAAATAATAATTGAGTGTATGTACACTTCTGACCCACTTGGAATGTGATGAAAGAAATAAATGCTGAAATAAGTCATTCTCTCTACTATTATTCTGACATTTAACATTCTTAAAATAAAGTGGTGATCCTAACTGACCTAAGACAGGGAATGGAATCTTTACTAAGATTAAATGTCAGGAATTGTAAAAAACTGAGTTTAAATGTATTTGGCTAAGGCTTCTGTAAACTTCCGACTTCAACTGTATATCTTTGGCCATTTTGAACAATAGACCACTTACTGCCCAAAATTGTAAGCACAGGCTCTTTAGATTATCCACACAATGCATTTAAGACAAATCATGAAGCTGGATCATGTTAGATTTTTTTTTGTGTGTGTAATGTCTCCCCTTCCTTTTCTGCAGATTTGATTCCTCCAGGTGTATGTAACTTACTGAACCCCTCCACCATCTATGCCAACAATGAGGTTGACTTGGACGAAGTGGAAATCTATGGCTTTGATTATGACTACACGCTCGCTTTGTACTCCAACACTCTTGATACAATGATCTACAACACAGCTCGAGACTTCCTTGTCAAACACTACAAGGTTAGTTTGACAGAAATGTGATGCTGTTTGCCTCATATCCTCATACAAATGGTCATTGTGCACGTTGTTTATTGTTTGTTTGAATTTAAATTGTTACTTTTAATTCCCCTAACAGTATCCAGAGGGCATTAGCAAGTATGACTATATTCCCAACTTCGCTGCTCGTGGTCTCCACTATGACATTCAGAAGGTAAGTGTTTTTATGGGTGTATAAAAGCTTTTAAACATTCAAAGTTTGAGAGTGAAATTAGAGTGAAATGGTAGTTCAGTCAATAAAATTATATTTTTTCATGCAGGGACTGTTGATGAAAATTGATGCCTTCCATTACATTCAGCTTGGGACTGTATACAGGTGAGACACTTGCTGGGGGAATATAATGAAAACTAAAGGCCTAAACTCACAAAATCAAATTTTATTAGTCACATGTGCCAACTATAACAGGTGTAGTAGACCTTATGTGAAATGCTTACTTATGAGCCCTTAATAAACAACAATGCAGAGTTTTAAAAAAGTAGGTTAAGAAAACATTTCTGAATAAACTTAAGGGAAAATAGTAACACAATGAAATAAGAATAACTTTAGGCGTGCGTGCAATTGATTTTAGAATGCTTTGTTTTGAATGATAATGACCCAACTGATGCCGGGCGGGCAGTGAACGCGCGGTTCTCTTTGACACGCCGCTCAATTACAACGTGTCTATTTTTGCTTTTTATGGCTGGAGTGTAGTCACACAAAACATTTTGTCCTCATTAAAACATTTTTGAGCTCATTTGAATATGAAGAGTTAGCTAAAGGTTGAGGCTTTACAATACATGCTAAATTAGACCAATTTATCCACTTCTGGAAACATCGCTATCAGCAAAGATGATTAGAGGTATAGACTATCCTGAAGCATACAGTCAAAGCAAAAGCCAGAACTGTCATTGGGGGTGTCTTTGCCGATTTTGAAAGGGAGGGAGATGAGAATTTACATTTTATTTCAAGGTAAGCTGTTGCAAAGTATAACTTTTTGGAGGGTGCTCAAAAGTGTATATTTATTATTCTCGAAGTTGCTCGCAACAGTAGCTTGCTACTGATGGTATTAACTATGCAGATACTAAACATAACTGACAGAGACTCATTCATTTGAAGTGCCAGAGACCTATCAAGTCTGGCTAGCTACCGAGTGCACCACCAGCCAAACTAGAACCAGGACGATGTCCTCACTGTCTATTGATTTTACCGCTCTGCTCATCCTGTCCTCTCCGCCCTCCCGCCTCTGTTGAGTTTTGTGCACAACGTTTTTTCTAATAACAATACTCTTTGCTATTGGTATGTCATGGATTCAATTCTGTAATTGAGAGATGTTGATTCCCACAGGGGTCTGAATCCTGTCCCAGATGAGGAGGTTTTGGAGCTCTACGGTGGAACTAACCATGTCCCTCTTGAGGAAGTCAGTGGCTTCTATGGAAAGGTCATTATTTACATTCTTTTACCTTAACCTTTTCACACTTACCAACAAACGAGTGTGATCATTCAACAGTGGTCCCTGAATGCTTATTTTTAACGTCCAGTTTCGAATGAATCAGCATTTGAGCTGGCCACATTGTTTTTCACAGAAACATTTTGCACAAACACAGTCCTTACAAATTTATGTCCAGAATGTGACCAGTTTATTTTTGGATGCAATGTTCAGACATTCACAGAAGTAGCTACAGCATAACACATTCATCCAAACCGGAAAATGTAGGCTGCATTTTTCTAGCGCTAAGTGAGGAAAGATTGACATAACAGGTCATATTTTTATAACTCACGGCTGACAGAAACTACATTATAAATGATCTAATAGCAATTATTATTTAACCAAAGATAATACAAGGAGACAAGATGAGTTTGGTCTGTTTATAGTATGCATGTTGAAGGGGGTGTGTTGTCTACGTTCATTCACTTCCCTTCATTCACTTCCGGAAGTTTACCTGAAAGATGAGTGAACCATTCCTTCACCTCATTATAACATTTTTGGTTTGACAGACGTTTAGGTGACACCCAGAATGCATTGTATAATGTCAACAAACATGGCGCCACACATAGCTGGCAAATAGCTTAGCATTAGCTCATTATAAACAGTACAACCTTCAAAAAAGTATTTTACACACATCATAGGTGTCCATTACAATCAATGCAATAATCGGAATGCATTATTTGTCACCGGTACTGTGAATAAAACTGTAAGTACATTATGCCCCATACATAGATACATACATACATACATATTGTATGCGGCTACAGTAGAAACGACAACACGATATACAGAAAATAAGGAACTTACTTTGATAGGAACGCATGTCCAAAGTTATTATTTGTAAGGAAAACCAACATGTTCCAATTTGTGCAAGACTGCGCAAATGTCTGCATACTTGATCTGCGCAAACATTGGTGAAGTGCGTGGACTCTCGAAGAGAGAAGTTTGTCTGGCTCAGTAAAGCCTCATACATAAATTGTCTGCAACGCTGAAATGAGCTACTTCTATGTGAATTAATGAGGAGGCGGAACACAGCTCAATTCAAACTATTGTTAGGAAATACAACTTGTTAGAAAATAATTTGAAATTGACAAGTTGAAACAGCCTATAGACAATTAGCAGGAAGCACGTGTTAACTGTCCTGTTGCGTAATAATCATATTTTGGAACAGTGAGTGAATTCTGACATCACGTGCATAAAACAACTCACACTGGGGTGACCGTTAGAGATATTTGGAACTCGTATGAAAAGGTTAACTGAAAAATAAGGACCGGAGACACTAAAATAGAATATACAGTGTATTCAGAAAGTATTCAGACCCCTTCACATTTTCCACATTTTGTTACATTACAGCCTTATTATAAAATGGATTAAATAGTTTTTTCCCCCTCATCAATTTAACCACAATATCACATAATGACAAAGAATGTTTGCAAATGTATTAAAAATAAAAAATGGAAATATCAAATGTACATAAGTATTCAGACCATTTACTCAGTACTTTGTTTAAGCACCCTTGGCAGCGATTACAGCCTTGAGTCTTCTTGGGTTTGACGCTACAAGCTTGGCACACCTGTATTTGGGGAGTTTCTCCCATTCTTCTTTGCAGATCCTCTCAAGCTCTATCAGGTTGGATGGGGAGCGGCGCTGCACAGCTATTTTCAGGTCTCCCCAGAGATGTTTAATTGGGTTCAAGTCTGGGCTCTGGCTGAGCCACTCAAGGACATTCAGAGACTTGTCCCGAAGCCACTCCTGCGTTGTCTTGGCTGTGTGCTTAGGGTCGGTGTCCTGTTAGAAGGTGAATCTTTGCCCCAGTCTGAGGTCTTGTGCACTCTGGAGTAGGTTTTCATCAAGGATCTCTCTGTACTCTGCCCCGTTCATCTTTCCCTCGATCCTGACTAGTCTCCCAGTCCCTGCCGCTGAAAAACATCCCCACAGCATGATGCAGCCACCATTATGCTTCACCGTAGGGATGGTGCCAGGTTTTCTCCAGACGTGAGGCTGGGCAATCAGGCCAAAGAGTTCAATCTTGGTTTCATCAGACCAGAGAATCTTGTTTCTCATGGTCTGAGAGTCTTACGGTGGTGAACTAGAGAGTCTTAAGGTTCTAAACTTTTGGTAAACTAGAAGCGGGCTGTCATGTGCCTTTTACTGAGGAGTGGCTTCCGTCTTGCCACTCTACCATAAAGGCCTGATTGTTGGAGTGCTGCAGAGATGGTTGTCCTTCTGGAAGGTTCTCCCATCTCCACAGAGGAACTCTTGAGCTCTGTCAGAGTGACCATCTGATTCTTGGTCACCTTCCTGACCAAGGCCCTTCTCCCCTGACTGCTCAGTTTGGCAGAGCATCCATCATTTAAGAATGATGGAGGCCAATGTGTTCTTGAGGACCTTCAATGCTGCAGAAATGTTTTGGTACCCTTCCCTGGATCTGTGCGTCAACACAATCCTGTCTCGGAGCTCTACGGACCTCTTGGCTTGGTTTTTGCACTGACATGCACTGTCAACTGTGGGACTTAATATAGACAGATGTTTGCCTTTCCAAATCATGTCCAATCAATTGAATTTACCACAGGTGGACTCCAATAAAGTTGAAGAAACATCTCAAGGGTGATCAATGGAAACAGGATGCACCTGAGCTCAATTTCAAGTCTCATTGCAAATGGTCTAAATACTTATGTAAATAAGGTATTTTTGTTGTTCATTTTGCAAACATTTATACACTGCTCAAAAAAATAAAGGGAACACTTAAACAACACAATGTAACTCCAAGTCAATCACACTTCTGTGAAATCAAACTGTCCACTTAGGAAGCAACACTGATTGACAATAAATTTCACATGCTGTTGTGCAAATGCAATAGACAACAGGTGGAAATTATAGGCAATTAGCAAGACACCCCCAATAAAGGAGTGGTTCTGATGTTGGTGACTACAGACCACTTCTCAGTTCCTATGCTTCCTGGCTGATGTTTTGGTCACTTTTGAATGCTGGCAGTGCTTTCACTCTAGTGGTAGCATGAGACGGAGTCTACAACCCACACAAGTGGCTCAGGTAGTGCAGCTCATCCAGGATGGCACATCAATGCGAGCTGTGGCAAGAAGGTTTGCTGTGTCTGTCAGCGTATTGTCCAGAGCATGGAGGCGCTACCAGGAGACAGGCCAGTACATCAGGAGACGTGGAGGAGGCCATAGGAGGGCAACAACCCAGCAGCAGGACCGCTACCTCCGCCTTTGTGCAAGGAGGAGCAGGAGGAGCACTGCCAGAGCCCTGCAAAATGACCTCCAGCAGGCCACAAATGTGCATATGTCTGCTCAAACGGTCAGAAACAGACTCCATGAGGATGGTATGAGGGCCCGACGTCCACAGGTGGGGGTTGTGCTTACAGCCAAACACCATGCAGGACGTTTGGCATTTTCCAGAGAACACCAAGATCGGCAAATTCGCCACTGGTGCCCTGCGCTCTTCACAGATGAAAGCAGGTTCACACTGAGCACATGTGACAGACGTGACAGTCTGGAGATGCCGTGGAGAACGTTATGCTGCCTGCAACATCCTCCAGCATGACCGGTTTGGCGGTGAGTCAGTCATGGTGTGGGGTGGCATTTCTTTGGAGGGCCGCACAGCCCTCCATGTGCTCGCCAGAGGTAGCCAGACTGCCATTAGGTACCGAGATGAGATCCTCAGACCCCTTGTGAGACCATATGCTGTTGCGGTTGGCCCTGGGTTCCTCCTAATGCAAGACAATGCTAGACCTCATGTGGCTGGAGTGTGTCAGCAGTTCCTGCAAGCGGAAGGCATTGATGCTATGGACTGGCCCGCCCGTTCCCCAGACCTGAATCCAATTGAGCACATCTGGGACATCATGTCTCGCTCCATCCACCAACGCCACGTTGCACCACAGACTGTCCAGGACTTGGCGGATGCTTTAGTCCAGGTCTGGGAGGAGATCCCTCAGGAGACCATCCGCCACCTCATCAGGAGCATGCCCAGGCGCTGTAGGGAGGACATACAGGCACGTGGAGGCCACACACACTACTGAGCCTCATTTTGACTTGTTTTTAGGACATTACATCAAAGTTGGATCAGCCTGTAGTGTGGTTTTCCACTTTAATTTTGAGTGTGACTCCAAATCCAGACCTCCATGGGTTGATAAATTTGATTTCCATTGATCATTTTTGTGTGATTTTGTTGTCAGCACATTCAACTATGTAAAGAAAAAAGTATTTAATAAAAATATTTCATTCAATTCAGATCTAGGATGTGTTATTTTAGTGTTCCCTTTATTTTCTGAGCAGTGTATAAAGCAGTTTTGCTTTGTCATTATGGGGTATTGTGTGTAGATTGAAGAGGGAAAAAATGTCATTTTAATACATTTTAGAATACGGTTGTGATGTAACTAAATGTGAAAAAAGTCAAAGGGTCTGAATACTTTCTGAACGCACGGTATGTATGGAAATCCGTGGAATTTGCTGCAATTGTTGCCAAATTTCCATTCTTTAAAAGATAAAATAATGGTTAAAAGCCTGCGTAAAAGACTTGCATTAATGATCAGTTCCCGATGGAAATTGCTCTCTAAAATGTATATCCAATATCTGCAAAAAATTCATTAAAAAAAAAATCGTCGGATTTGTTGTGTTTTTTTTTTGCTGAGGCTCAGCTTTGTCTTCTATCTCGTTGAGCTAACGTTATCTTACAGGGTCCTGTGATGAAGCAGTTCATGGATGTTTTCTCCATCCCAGAGATGACTCTCCTGGCTGCTGCCAATGACTACTTCAACTCCAATGACATTGAATATGACCCTGGTCATCTCTACAAAGACGTTTCAGTGAGTGCATTCGGCAACAAAACATACCCACATTCTCACAAACTTGGAATCCACAGATAATACTGTATTTTAATTGAGACAGTCAAACTGAAACCAGCTTTGAACATGTGGGCAAATAACTGGTTCTGGAAATAGAGGCTTTTAACAAAAAATGCTTTTTGACTTAAATAATGTAACTAACTTAGTTGATTGCTGCATCCTAGCTCATAAGTAGTTGCACCAAAGTCAATATCTGTGAATGGTCCTTTTGTCTACCAGTGTGCAAGGCAGTTGGGAATGTGATTTTAACGTTGTTTGTTATGCTGTGCCGGTCGGTCAGTGAGCCAAAAGCTCTTTCATTCCCCCTTAATGAAAAAGATGCATACTATTTGATCTTCTCATTCCGTTTAACGGGCAGCTGAACTCAAAAACAAACTTCTCTGGTTGAAAACGGGCAATATTGCATCAATATTAGTCTAGTGTGTATAGCACAATTTTGGTCATTAAGTCACTGTCTTCTAAAACTGACATTTGCGAAATTTAGGGAAGCTGTTACGGCACCGAAGCACTTTGCCACTCGCCAGTGACTTGATAAGATGATTTGGGCCGGACGGTAGCCTACTGGTTAAGAGTGTTGGGCCAGTAACCAAAATGTCGCTGGGTCGAATCCCAGAGCCAATTAGGTAAATCTGTCTGTGCCCTTGAGCAAGGGCCCCACAAGGCTGCGTGCTCAGCCCCCTCCTATACACCCTTTTCAGCCATAACTGCGTGACCATGCATGCCTCCAACTCAATCATCAAGTTTGCAGACGACACAACAGTAGTGGGCTTGATTATCAACAACGACGAGACAGCCTACAAGGAGGAGGTGAGGGCACTCGGGAGTGTGGTGTCAGGAAAACAACCTCTCACGCAACGTCAACAAAACAAGGGAGATGATCATGGACTTAGGAAACAGCAGAGGGAGCATCCCCCCTATCCACATCGACAGAACAGCAGTGGAGAAGGTGGAAAGTTTTAAGTTACTCATTGTACAAATCACGACCAAACTGAAATGGTCCACCCACACAGACAGTGTGGTGAAAAAGGCGCAACAGCGTCTCAGGAGGCTGAAGAAATGTGGCTTGACACCTAAAACCCACACAAACTTTTACAGATGCACAATTGAGAGCATCCTGTCGGCATCACCGAGGGCAAACTACCTGCCCTCCAGGACACCTACAGAACCCAATGCCACAGGAAGGCAAATAAGATCATCAAGGACAACAACCAACCGAGCCATTGCTTGTTCACCCCGCTACCATCCAGAAGGTGAGGTCAGTAGAGGTGCATCAAAGCAAGGGCCGAGAGATTGAAAAACAGCTTCTATTTCAAGGCCATCAGACTGCTAAACAGCAATCACTAACTCAGAGAGGCTGCTGCCTACATTGAGACACAATCACTGGCCACTTTAATAAATGGATCACTACTCACTTTAAACAATGCCACCTTAATAATGTTTACATACCTTACATTACTCATATCACATGTATATCCTGTATTTTATACCATCTCTTGCATCTTGACCTATGCCGCTCGGTCATTGCTAATCCATATATTTCTATGTATATATTCTTATTGAATCTCTTTACTTGGATTTGTATGTGTTAGGTAGTTGTTATGGAACTATTAGATTACTTGTTAGATATTACTGCACTGTCGGAGCTAGAAGCACAAGCATTTCGCTATACTCGCAATAACATCTGCTGACCATGTGTATGTGACCAATATAATTTGATTTGAGGCACTTAACCCTATTTGCTCCTGTAAGTTGCTCTGGATAAGAGCGTCTGCTAAATGACAAAACTGTACATTTACATTTGGCACCGTAGCACTCACTTCTGTCATCATGAAGAGCTTTGAGAGGCTAGTAAAGGATCATATCACCTCCACTTTACCTGACACCCTAGACCCACTTCAATTTGTATACCGCCCCAATAGATCCACAGACGATGCAATCGCCATTGCACTGCACACTGCCCTATCCCATCTGGACAAGTGGAATACCTATGTAAGAATGCTGTTCATTGAGTACAGCTCAGCCTTCAACACCATATTACCTCCAAGCTCAGCATTAAGCTCAGAGCCCTGGGTCTGAACATTGCCCTGTACAACTGGGTCCTGGACTTCCTGACGGGCCGCCCCCAGGTGGTGAAGGTAGGAAACAACACCACCACTCCGCTGATCCTCAACACGGGCCCCACGTGGGTGCGTGCTCAGCCCCTTCCTGTACTCCCTGTTCACCCATGACTGCGTGGCCATGCACGCCTCCAATTCATTCATCAAGTTTGCAGATGACAGGCCTGATTACCAGCAATGATGAGACAGCCTACAGAGAGAAGGTGAGGGCCCTGGCGGAGGGGTGACAGGAAAAGAACCTCTCCCTAAATGTGAAACAAAATGAAGGAGCTGATCGTGGACTTCAGTAAACAGCAGAGGGAGCACACCCCTATCCACATCGACAGGACCGCTTTGGAGAAGGTGAAAAGCTTCAAGTTCCTTGGCCTCCACATCACTGACAAACTGAAATTGTCCACCCTCAGAGACAGTGGCTCAAGAAAATCAGCTTGGTCCCTCACAAACTTTTACAGATGCACTATTGAGAGCATCCTGTCGGGCTGTATCACCCCCTGGTACGGCAACTGCATTGCACGCAACAGCAGGGCTCTCCAGAGAGTGGTGCGGTCTGCCCAACGCATCACCGGGGGCACAGAACCTGCTCTCTAGGACACCGACAGCACCCAATGTCACAGGAAGGTCAAAACGATCATCAAGGACGACAATCATCCGAGCTATAGGCTGTTCACCCCACTGAAGGCGAGGTCAGTACAGTTGCATCAAAGATGAGACCAATAATCTGTTTTTCAGTCTCTATCTCACAGCCATCAGACTATTAAATAGCCACGCTTCTGCCCTATGTACATAGACATGGGATTACTGGTCACTTTAATAATGGAACACTGGACACTTGAATAATGTTTACATACAGTATTTTACTATATTCTAGTCAATGCAACTCTGACATTGCTCGTCCTAATATTTAGATATTTCTTAATTCCATTCCTTTACTTTGAGATTTGTATGTATTGTTAGATAATACTGCACTGTTGGAGCTAGGAACACATCTATTTCGTTACACCAGCAATAACATCTGCTAAATATATGTATGTGACCAATAAAATGTGATTTGATTTGATTTAGCTAATGTAGCATGCCTGCTCAATGTGCCTGCTAGCTACTAGCTAGCTTTATTGACAAACACAGAGATTAAATTTAGCTAGCTACTGATTTTTGGCACTGATAAACAGAATGAAGCTTGTGCTTTATTTACAGTAGTTTGGCAGCTTGCTAATAAATAAGTTGTAGTTCTCAAATCAGTCCAGAGGGCAATGGCAGCTGACTCGATGCAGTCTGCAGTGCACTAATAGTTTTCATGAAAATTATTTTACTTAAAATACTGCACCAAACATCATAGCTAGATGTAAAATTGTGCGATTAAGACCACACAAAAAACGTACAAATTAATGACTGTCACGTGTGCTCCCTCTCCGGCCTCTAGGTCACCAGGTTGCTCATTATGGCGTACACCTGTCACCATCACCTCTTTGATTACCTGCCCTATATATGTCACTCCCTTTGGTTCCTTCCCCGGGGGTCATTGTTTCTGATTGGTTCTGAACAAACTGTACTTCCCAGTTACAGAAGTACAGTAAGTGAGTGGCAAGATTCCAGGGATGCTAGCTGTTTATAGCAAACTATGCAACATTCAATGAATGTTCTCTCCCAAGAGAGAGAAGAGAACCATGTTGAAAAAACGTCTGGATAAATTTCCTTTTAGATAGGCGTAGAAAGCCATCAAAAGTGTAAATACAGAAGTCGAGTCAAGAATGTATTTAAACCTTGAGCAAGACGACTGTATATAAGCATACTCAGGGAAAACAGTCAGCTCAACTGCTTATCCACTGTGTTTATTTTCCTAAGGATGCCATTGGAATGGTGCATATCAAAGGCTACATGTACAAGTGGATAATGCAAGACTTGGGTGAGATATACTATTATTATACACTATTAAAACAGTGTAGCAATTTAACAGCCCTGCAGATAATTTTTTTCGGGTTATGATTAGGTAAAAAGCATATTTTTCAAGCCAGGAAACCATGGCCAAGTGGAAGTCAAGATAATTGATAAAACGTTACTAACATACTTTAAAGTGCAAAAATATTACCATACTTTTAAGTGAATATAAAAATGATAGTACACTTAACAATTTATAACCTTAAATCCTAGTTTTTGTTTAAATATGTGTTTACGGAGTTCAGGTTTGGCAGGAATTGAGAGAAGAACATTTTAGGACATATCTATCTCTTTATACTCTGCTCTCTCACAGTTTCAAGAAAAGTACTTTAAATGCCTTTATCTTTTGCTTAAATGCTACAGGACTGTTTCCAAATGGGAAAATCTGCCATTTTCTTCCAAGGAACAATACATTCTGATGGAAGTGGAATATTTACATACTTTCGAAATGCTCTAGGGAAGCTCAGTCTGCTTCAGTTGGAATTGACCCCCCCCTCTTCTCATCTCCCTCCCACAGAGAAATATATTCTCAGAGGTGATGAGACATATGCAGTTCTACACCGTCTGGCAAGCCATGGCAAGAAGCTCTTCCTTATAACCAACAGCCCATTTAGCTTTGTGTGAGTGCCACCATCAACCAAACTGAGTTAATCAGAGATATACATGCAGGTTATTGATTTGTTCTCTGGGCACGTTCAGCTCTGCACATTATCTGTACCTTTCGTGGTTGTTGACTAACCAGATTTTTTTCTTCATTTAGAGACAAAGGGATGAAATACATGGTAGGAAAGGACTGGAGGGACTTATTTGACATTGTCATTGTTCAAGCTGACAAACCACACTTCTTCAACAGCTGTGGCAAGTAAGTACAATGCATACCTTTATATTCCCAATCAAGAAGTGTCCAAATTCCGAAACTTTGGTCTTCACATAAATTCACAGAAAATGCATACTGTTAAGGTCATTCTGTGACCATATTTGCCACTTGCAGACCTTTCAGACGTTTGGATAGCAACGGGGACCTTCAGTGGGACAAGATCAAGAGCTTGGATAAGGGCCAGGTCTACAAACAGGTAGGAGTGTAGACATTACCCAGCAGTATTACTGTATACCGTATATGGAACTAAAGTGGCACGTTGGCTGGTACTGTCTTTTCCAACTTGGAAAATATATGGCTAACTCAAAGTGACTAACTCAGTTGCAGGATTTACCAGCATTGACTACTTGCGTAACAGATTGTGGTAATTTGTGAGATTCACAATGTCAAAACTGTTTGTTCCTTTTATTGTGGGAAGTGAATGACGCATGATTGGACTGGGATGTTAACTCTTTAATCAACCTGAATGAAATGTCCAAAGTCTTGAGTTAGGCTGGTGTTACAAAGTTGGCCTTTGAAGCCTGTGCAAAGATGTTAGTCTTGTCCTTGAATTTAGGTCAGAATAGAATAGACTAAACTTTATTGTCCATCCAGGATGGACATCACCTTCCATTAAAAGGATCACATACATTCTCACATCATACACACTTAAACCAGTCAGTTGATCATACTAAAAACATAGGCCATACGTTCACTCACAACTGACCGCTGTCCCAACTGCACTGGATAGATAAGTACATATACGGATCAAATTTACGTTGCATTTAGTAGTCCAACAGCACAATGAATGAATGTTTGAACACGTTCTTCTTGGCCATGGGCATTCTGAAGCTCCGGACAGAGAGAAGCCTCTCAAACTGAGGGTGTAGATGGTGGGAGGGGTCACCAATGACAGCCAGTGCCTTCTTTATGGTTGACTGCTCAAATGTGCCTGTGGTCGACCAATTACTTTGCTGGCTGTGTTTACTATTCTGGTCAGTTTGCTTTTGCTCCTCACGCTCAGATTACCATACCAGACTGTCATATTGAACGTGTGGATGCTCTCCACCAAGCTGCTGTACACCCTCTCCAGAGCATCTTGGCTGACCACAAACGCCTTCAAATCAGGCGATGGCTTGCTTTAAAACAAATAGTCTGCATTCTCTGTAAAACTCAGCTTGTTATCAATTTGTGTCCCTAGATGTTTGAAACACTCAACCACATCCACTGGTTAGTCATTCAGAGAGAGTGGTTGGGACATTGGCAAGTTGTTGCCATTGATGATCAGCTCATTTGTCTTTTCCACATTTATGTGGAGGGTACTTGACCAGCATCATTCTTGAAGGTTTTTGATCTGTTTAAAATAGTTGTACCCATCTGACGTAGCATCTTTAAAAAAGAGTCCTATTAGAGCCATGTCATCCGCATACTTGAAAAGTCTCACATTGTTTAGTTGGATCTTCATTTCATTGGTGTAGGTCGAGAACAACAACAGTGAAAGGACACACCCCTGGGGTGCCCCTGTGTTCAGGGTCAGTTCATCAGAGAGGGCCCCATTCATGAGGACCCTCTGTGGGCGGTCAGTTTAAGTCCTTGATCCAACCTGCGAGGCCGCCGTTGACATTCAGGTCCAGTAGTCGTTTCAGCAGTATGTGCATTTGCATTGTATTGAAAGCTGAACTAAAATCAATAAATAACGTGTGCATATGATTTATCATGTTGAAGGTGACTGACTAGCCACTATGTTCACCAAGGTCAGGATAGCATCCTCAGTCCCCCTCTGACTAATAGGCAAACTGTATCAGGTCCAGATGATCTGCTATAGACAGGGTAAGGTGCTTACTAACAACCCTTTCCGTGCATTGGGCCAGAAGGGGTGTGAGGGCCACAGGCGAAAGTAATTTGTAATTTGGCCTCTGACTTCTTAGGCACCGGTACAATGATTGACACCTTCCAGGAGTTTTGCACAGTACAGGTGCTCAGAAGGAGTTGAAACAGTTGTGTGAAGACTCCCTTGAGCTGGTCGACGCAGACCTTCAGTACTTTGCCCCGTAGTCCATCTGGGCCCTGTGCTTTCTGTGGCTTAATATGTGACAAGCATGAGGCCACCTCGTTCTCTGTTATCTGGACAGGATTTGGGGACAATCGATCAGGCTTGGTGATAAATGGATACTACTTTGATGAAATTACATGTATTGTTGCCTCACAGTTGGACATGTTAACCATGCCGTACTTTTCCTCTAAGAACACTGCCAACATCATTGCCAGACTGACCCTCAAAGCCAATAATTGTCTGTTGCTAAAGCCTCAGCAGAATTTGATGGAAGACCACATCCATGACCACATAATTACTGTCATGTTATAGTTTTGCCAATCCACGTTGTTTGTCATATTTCCTCCTCTGTTAACTTCAACCATTGCCTGATTTAACTTAATAATAATTCCTTGTGACATTCATTACACTGTCTCCTTGTTGTAGGGCAACCTGTTTGACTTTCTCAGGCTCACAGGATGGAGAGGATCCAAGGTGCTGTACTTTGGAGATCATCTGTACAGTGACTTGGCAGTGAGTCATACTATATTTACAGTACCAGTCACAAGTTTGAACACATCTACTCATTCCAGGGTTTTTCTTTATTTTTGCTATTTTCTACATTGTAGAATAATATTGAAGATATCAAAACTATGAAATAACACATATAGAATCATGTATTAACCACAAAAAGTGTTAAACAAATTAAAATATGTTAATATATTAATAATAATTAGCCACCCTTTGTCTTGATGACAGCTTTGCACACTCTTGGCATTCTCTCAACCAGCTTCATGAGGTAGTCAGTCCCCTGGTGTGCCTTGTTAAAAGTTAGTTTGTGGAATTTATTTCCTTAATGCCTTTGAGCCAATCAGTTGTGTTTTTACAAGGTAGGGGTGGTATACAGAAGATGGCCCTATTTGGTAAAAGACCAAGCCCATATTATGGGAAGGACAGCTCAAATAAGCAAAGAGAATTGACAGTCCATCATTACTTTAAGACATGAAGTTCAGTCAATCTAGAACATTTCAAGAACTTGTAAGGTTTCTTCAAGTGCAGTCGCAAAAACCATCAAGCGCTATGATGAAACTGGCTCTCATGAGGACCGCCACAGGAAAGGAAGACCCAGAGTTACCTCTGCTGCAGAGGATAAGTTCATTAGAGTTACCAGCCTCAGAAATTGCAACCCAAATAAATGCTTCAGAGTTCAAGTAACAGACACATCTCAACATCAACTGTTCAGAGGAGACTACGTGAATCTGGCCTTCATGGTCGAATTGCTGCAAAGAAACAACTACTAAAGGACACCAATAATAAGAAGAGACTTGCTTGGGCCAAGAAACATGAGCAATGGCCATTAGACCGGTGGAAATCTGTCCTTTGACAGAAATGTGAGATTTTTGGTTCCAACCTCCCTGTCTTTGTGAGATACAGAGTAGATGAACGGATGATCTCCGCATGTGTGGTTCCCACCGTCAAGCATGGAGGTGTGGTGCTATGCTGGTGACACTGTCTGTGATTTATTTAGATTTCAAGGCACACAACTAGCATGGCTACCACAGTATTCTGCAGCGATACTTCATCCCATCTGGTTTGGGCCTATAATTTGTTTTTTCAACAGGACAATGACCCAACACACCTCCAGGCTGTGTAAGGGCTATTTGACCAAGAAGGAGAGTGATGGAGTGCTGCATCAGATGACCTGGCCTCCACAATCCTCTGACCTCAACCCAATAGAGATGGTTTGGGATGAGTTGGACTGCAGAGTGGAAAACCAGCCAACAAGTGCTCAGCATATGTGGGAACTCCTTCAAGGCTGTTGGAAAAGCATTCCAGGTGATTGAAAGAATGCCAAGAGATATCAAAGCTGTCATCAAGGCAAAGGGTGGCTGCTTTGAAGAATCTGAAATAGCAAAATGTAACACTTTTTTGGTTACTACATGATTCCATATGTGTTATTTCATAGTTTTGATGTCTTCACTATTCTACAATTTAGAAAAAAAAATAAGAAAAAGCCCTTGAATGAGTAGGTGTGTCCAAACTTTTGACTGGTACTGTGGTGGTACTGGTACTATGTCTGAATATTTTGGTGACTGATGCAGGCAGTGTGGATGTGATTTCTCCACACAGGAAATTGCAAACAGAAATTGACTTTGTTTTAAGGTCTGTGTCCCACATTGTGCTTACTGTAATAACCTGTGTCATGCTGTGGCTAGTCATTGTACTGGGCTGACTACTCATGCTCTTCTGCAGGACCTGATGCTGCGTCACGGCTGGCGGACAGGAGCCATAGTACCGGAGCTGGAGGTGGAGACCAGGGTTGTGAACACGGAGCAGTATGCCCAGGGCCTCACCTGGCTGCAGGCACTCACCGGTCTGCTGGAGCGCATGCAGGTACACTTATAGAGCTATAGGGTGTTCTACAACATAGAAATCGGCAAACTGTGAGGTTAAAGCAATGTTGCGTTTACCGGTTGGAAATCCCACTCATCTCTCATGGAGCAGCACCGCTCCACACTCATAGTGTGGGAAAAATGCATCTCAAAATTCGCTCCATTCATTAAAATCACAATTTAGCCAACACCCATCTATTTTTGTGACTGCCTTGACCTACCATATGGTTTTGAAGTATTAAAACCAAACCATATGATTTGAATGAAAATGATTTGAATAAACATGAAAAGGGGAATGTAAGAAGCGCTAATTTCAAATAGGCCACATGTCATATTATACAACATATAAACACTCTAAATAGGTCAGGAGCCAGACAGAGAGCCTAAGAAGGAACTAAAATGACTTATTTAGGCTGTATTATTTCAAGGCTATAGCCTACAAAGGAATACATTGTGAAGCATTTGCGAATGTGACGGAATAGGCTGGTAGGGACATAAAGCGATCAGCATTTAAACAACATTTTGTTGTATCATTATAGTCTATAAATTGAGTATATAGGCTGTGACTTAGAATTTAATGTAAAATGCCTTATTAGGCTTAGTCTACTGTGCCTTTTGAATTCATTTTTAGAAACACGAGTTTGGCCAGAGTCTGTGGCTTCAGACTCATGCGATGATGCCTGGAGAGCAGGCCAGCAGTGGAGAATATCCTCTCTGAGCTTGCAGAGCCTCTGGGGATGCTAAACACCCTTTTGGCCACTCTGGTCAGGCTGGGCAGAGATGCAGAGGTGTTTTATTTTTTATTTTTCTATAGGTAGGATAGGTAGGCCTAAAGGTTTTTTTCTGCCCACCTTGTTCCTTTCTTTTAGCATGTATACGAAGTACACCATCATGCTTTCTGGATACGCGTCTTTTCAGATTCCATAATGATTCCTTAGTTGTGGACACTACATCACCGCACTCCCCCTCTTGTTCTTGGTCCTCATCCTTGTAAGTCATTTTGATTTTGCAACTGTTTTATCAGTTTCTTTATTAAAATATTTTGAACTCCATGACAGTAGCTAAAGCAAGGGGCTATAGTAGCACACAAGTAGACTACAAATGCATGCTGGGCCAGGCATGCCCTGAGCTTGTGAAGTGAGCGCTACTGGAGCGAAATTGGAGCAGGCTCCAGCCTTTGGTAATCTCGCTCAGCGCTCCAGTCAAATTGATCATGCTCCGCTGCACATACTCTGGTCCCAATCAATTGTACCCCCACAATAATCACTACTACTACAAGCTAATATTATGATTTTTTTTTTTACCCATCAGCCATGCCATGTTTTTTTATGTTAAGATGAAAGTGTTCAAGTAAAAACATTTTTATTGAACTTGTTGCAGATGCATCGAGATCCAGAGTCAAAGAAAGTTCTGCAGGATTGGTTGAAGGAGAGAGAAGAGCTTCGGTGAGTATAGTGTTAGTAGATATTATACACTAAATATACAAAAGTATGTGGACACCCCTTGAAATTAGTGCTTTCGGCTATTTCAGTCACACCTGTTGCTGACAGGTGTTAAACTCGAGCACACAGCCATGCAAACTGCATAGAACAGTGGCAGTAGATTGGCCTTACTGAAGATCTCCGTAACTTTCAATGTGGCACCATCACAGAATGCCACCTTTCAACAAGTAACTTCATCAAATTTCTACCCTGCTAGAGCTGCCCTGGTCAACTGTAAGTGCTGTTATTGTGAAGTGGAAATCATCTAGGAGCAACAATGGCTCAGCTGTGAAGTGGTAGGCCACACAAGCTCACAGAACGGGAACGCCGTAGCGCGCAAGAAAATTGTCTGTCCTCGGTTGCAACACTCAATACCGAGTTCCTTACTGCCTCTGGGAGCAACATCAGCACAAGAACTGTTCATCGGGAGCTTCATGAATTGGGCTCCATTGCCGAGCAGCCGCACACACGCTTAAGATCACCATGCGCAATGCCAAGCATCAGCTGGAGTGGTGTAAAACTCGCCACCATTGTTATAGCAACAAAGGGGGGACCAACTCCATATTAATGCCCATGATTTTGGAATGAGATGTTTGACGAGCAGGTGTCCACATACCTTTGGTCATGTAGTGTATGTCATAATATTCAACATTTAATTTATCAAGACCGTCGGACAGCAAGTCAGACCTAAAGGATTCAGTGTAATTTGGACTTAACAAGCTTTGTACTGACCTATGAACTTCCTTTGACCCTTTCTTTCATTTTCCCCCCTCACAGAGCTGTGACCAAGAACCTGTTCAACCCTCACTTTGGTAGCATTTTCCGCACCTGCCACAACCCCACCTACTTCTCCCGTCGCCTGTGCCGCTTCTCTGATGTCTACATGGCATCCATCAGCTGTCTGCTGAACTACGACCTCTCCTACACCTTCTACCCTCGTCGCACCCCCCTGCAGCATGAGGCTCCCCTGTGGATGGACCAGCTTTGCACTGGCTGCATGAAGACTCCCTTTCTGGAGGAGATGGCTCACATCCGCTGAGAGGGGCAATCCAAGATCTCACAAACCGCAAACTGAATATGAAGATGCAGGAACTGAGACTAAGCTGAGAGTAAGGAGGCATGGTGGACAACCCAGTAGAGGTTAAAGGTCTGCACGGATCATGAGTGGGGCGGCAGGGTAGCCTAGTGGTTAGAGCGTTGGACTAGTAACCAGAAGGTTGCAAGTTCGAATCCCCGAGCTGACAAGGTACAAATCTGTCGTTCTGCCCCTGAACAGGCAGTTAACCCACTGTTCAATAAAAGAAAAAAGAGGGAAAAAAGTACCCCCTGCTGTATGCCAGTAGGCCTACAGTAGTAGCATATCATAATTTCTGCCTATTCAAGTCACCCAATATCACTTGGTTGGCCAGGACATTTGACAGGTTTAGCTATTAGTTTTATTTTTTAGGTTAGTTAAGGTTGTAACTTGTTGTCCACACCATGTACAAATGTATGTTTTTGATATCTGTCACATGATGACTTTTTAAATCTAATTTTAAACATGTAGCCTGTAACGGACTGATGTCATATAATGATATACAGTATCTTATGACCGCATCAGTTTGAGTTTTGATTAATGGATCTTGATTAATAGAATTTTTTACAAGTATATTTTAAGTCATTGGTGTTACCACCTTGAAAATCACTCATTACAAAGGACCTTGAGCATAGGGGCCTATATTAAAGGAAAGGATTAGTTAATCAAACCCTTTTAGTGTGTCGTAAATGTGAGGATTGAGAATTGTTTAAATAAAGTGTCATTGGTGTTGCATTGTGAGAAATTATTCATCATATCACTTTTGTAAATTATTTGAAAAGGGTTATTGACCATAGATTTGCATTTCTGTGGCCTCCATTTTATGAAAATCCTCAATTACCTAAAAGTTGGCATTGGTGTTACTGCTCCTACTGGTGGCACAATGTTATCATAATGGTCCAAATGTATTAAGCTGCCATATTAGTTTGTTTATAATGGGAAAATGTATCCAAATACATATAAATTAAATAGAAATCTACAAAAAATAAGAATTTGTTACAAAATGCAATACTTAAATGCCAACCCAAATCACAGAATGACCTTTTTAACTAAATGTGTTGTTTTTGTAGTAACTGAGCTTTCATGTCAGTTCCTGAACAGTACACTCCACCAAGGGAGGGAAGTATGGTAGGATGGTAAATTCAAGAATTGGAAAATCCTCTTGAAAAATAAATGGGACTTGATAATTATTTTATTTTGCTTACTAAATGATTATTTGAGGATTCCAGCTATATATCATATACGTTGTACACTGAACAAAAATATAAACGCAAGGAGTTGGGCCCATGTTTCATGAGCTGAAATAAAAGATACCAGAAATATTCTATACTCACAAAAAGCGTATTTCTCAATGTGTACACATTTGTTTATCACTGTTAGTGAGCATTTCCAGGATAATCCATCCACATGTCAGGGTTAGCGTATCAAGAAGCTGATTAAACAGCATGATCATTACACAGGAGCGCCTTGTGCTGGGGACAATAAAGGCCACTCTCAAATGTGCAGTTTTATTACACAACAATGCCACAGACGTCTCACGTTTCGAGGGAGCATGTAGTTGGCATGCTGACTGCAGGAATTTGCACCAGAGCTGTTACCAGAGAATTCAATGTTAATTTCTCATTTTAGAGAATTTGGCGGTATGTCCAACCGGCCACATGTAACCACGCCAGCCCAGGACCTCCACATCGTGCTTCTTCACCTGCGGGATCATCCGAGACAAGCCACCTGGACAGGTGACGAAGCTGGGTTTGCACAACCGAAGAATTTCTGCACAAACTGTCAGAAACTGTCTCAGGGAAGCTCATCTGCGTGCTCGTCGTCCTCACCAGAGTCTTGAGCTGACTACAAGTTTGGCATCGTAACCTACTTCTGTGTGTAAATGCTCACCTTCGATGGCCACTGGCATGCTGGAGAAGTGTGCTTTTCACAGATTAATCCCAGTTTCAACTGTACTGGGCAAAAAATGGCAGACAGTGTGTATGGCGCGGTGTGGGTGAGTGGTTTGCTGAACAGAGTGCCCCATGGTGGCGGTGGGGTTATGGTACGGGCAGGTATAAGCTACGAACATTTTGCAATTTGAATGCACAGCGCTACTGTGACGAGATTCTGAATCCCATTGTCGTGCCATTCGTCTGCCACCATCACCTCATGTTTCAGCATGATAATTCCTGGAAGATGAAAATTTCCCAGTTCTCCATTGCCTGCATACTCACCAGACATGTCACAAATTGAGTATGTTTGGGATGCTCTGGATCTACATGTAGGACAGCGTGTTCCAGTTCCAGACAATATCTTGCAACTTCTCACAGCCATTGAAGAGGAGAGGGTCAACATTCCACAGGTCAAAATCAACAGCCTGATCAACTCTATGCTAATGAGAACCTCCAAGTCAAAATTAACATAAACAAAGATTGTAAACTGACAAGATAGTGGAGTGACCACTGTAAAAATGGGAATGAATGTCTACAAAGGCAGACAGGAAGAGGCGGGATCAGGTGAGAACATTCTAGCCAATAAGAGGGCAGATACACATGTAAACAAAAACAACAGGCACAACTCCAATACAAAATTGGTTTTCTCAAAGTTGCCGGAATGCCACGCCATTTATTTTGATTTATTTTATTTCACCTTTATTTAACCAGGTAGGCCAGTTAAGAACAAGTTCTCATTTACAACTGCGACCTGGCCAAGATAAAGCAAGCAGTGCGACAAAAACAACAACACAGAGTTACACATTGGATAAACAAACGTACAGTCAAAAACACAATACAAAAATCTATGTACAATGTGTGCAAACGTAGTAAGCTTAGGGAGGTAAGGCAATAAATAGGCCATAGAGGTGACATAATTACAATTTAGTATTAACTGGAGTGATGGATGTGCAGATGATGATGTGTAAGTAGAGATACTGGGGTGCAAAAGAGCAAGAAGATAAATAACAATATGGGGATGAAGTAGATATTTGGTTGGACGGGCTATTTACAGATGGGCTGTGTACAGCTGCAGCGATTGGTAAGCTGCTCTGACAGCTGACGTTTAAAGCTAGTGAGGGAGATATAAGTCTCCAACTTCAGTGATTTTTGCAATTTGTTCCAGTCATTGGCCGCAGAGAACTGGAAGGAAAGACAGCCAAAGGGGGTGTTGGCTTTGGGGATGACCAGTGAAATATATCTGCTGGAGCGCGTGCTACGGGTGGGTGTTGCTATGTTGACCAGTGAGCTGAGATAAGGCGGAGCTTTACCTAGCAAAGACTTATAGATGACCTGGAGCCAGTGGGTTTGGCGACAAATATGTAGCGAGGACCAGCCAACGAGAGCATACAGGTCGCAGTGATGGGTTGTATATGGGGCTTTGGTGACAAACGGATGGCACTGTGATAGACTGCATCCAATTAGCTGAGTAGAGTGTTGGAGGCAATTTTGTAAATTACATCACCGAAGTCAAGGATCGGTAGGAGGATAAGTTTGGCAGCATGAGTGAAGGAGGCTTTGTTGCGAAATAGGAAGCCGATTCTAGATTTAACTTTGGATTGGAAATGCTTAATGTGAGTCTGGTAGGAGAGTTTACAGCCTAGCCAGACATCTAGGTATTTATCGTTGTCCACATATTCTATGTCAGAACTGTCCAGAGTAGTGATGCTAGTCGGGCGGGTGCGGGAAGCGATTGGTTGAAGGGCATGCATTTCGTTTTGCTAGCATTTAAGAACAGTTGGAGGCCACGGAAGGAGTGTTTTATGGCGTTGAAGCTTGTTTGGAGGTTTGTTAACACAGTGTCCAAAGAAGGGCCAGATGTATACAGAATGGTATTGTCTGCGTAGAGGTGGATCAAAGAATCACCCGCAGCAAGAGCTACATCATTGATATATACAGAGAAAAGAGTCGCCCTGAGAATTGAACCTTGTGGCACCCCCATATAGATTGCCAGAGGTCCTGACAACAGGCCCTCTGATTTGACACACTGTACTCTATCTGAGAAGTAGTTAGTGAACCAGGCGAGGCAGTCATTAGAGAAACCAAGTCTATTGAGTCTGCTGCTATGAATACGGTGATTGACAGAGTCGAAAGCCTTGGCCAGGTTGATGAAGACATCTGCACAGTACTCTTTTATCGATAGTTGTTATGATATAGTTTAGGACCTTGAGTGTGGTTAAGGTGCACCCGTGACCAGCACAGAAACCAGATTGCATAGCGGAGAAGATACGGTCTCCTGCTTTGAAGAGGGGGATGACCGCTGGCAGCTTTCCAATCTTTTGAAATTTTAGACAATATGAACGAGAGGTTGAACAGATTAGTAATAGGGGTTGCAACAATGGCGGCAGATAATTTTAGGAGGAGAGGGTCTAGATTGTCTAGCCCAGCTGATTTGTAGGGATCCAGATTTTGCAGCTCTTTCAGAACATCAGCTGTCTGGATTTGGGTGAAGGAGAAGCGGGGGGTTGGGGGGGCCCTTGAGCCAGTTGCTGTATCAGGGTGCAGAGCTGTTGGCCGGGATTGGGGTAGCCAGATGGAAAGCATGGCCAGCCGTAGAGAAATGCTTATTGAAATTCTCGATTATCATGGATTTATCAGTGGTGACAGCGTTTCCTAGTCTCAGTTCAGTGGGCTGCTGGGTGGAAGGTACTCTCATTCTCCATGGACTTTACAGTGTCCCAAAACTTATTGGAATTAGTGCTGCAGGATGTAAATTTTGTTTGAAAATGCTAGCCTTTGCTTTCCCACTTGACTGTGTGTATTGGTTCCTTATATCAGTACATTCATAACAAGCTAAACATTACCAAACTTCTATTTCGATCAAATAAGCCTCAAGTAGCACATTTTTCAATTCAATTTGTTGACCAAATTCAACATTCTCACATTGGCCTCCATACAAAAAAATCCACACTTTCCAGGTGGGAAACTAGGGCATCATCTTTCTACGAAGAGTTTCCATGTTGGAAATTACCGTGTTCCTAGTTTCCTTAAACGCACCATCAGCAGCACTAAATGATGTAATGTATACGTGCGTCATATCCCGAGTTCCAGTGGTGAAAGCTGAAACGTCAATATTTTTTTGAGATATTAAAAGTCCTCATTTGTTAGCAAGAAAGGCATTTGGGGTATTTTTCCAATTTTGAGCTAGAATGTTAACATCGGATTATTCTCAAATTCTGTAGTAAATTATATTTTCTGTTTCTTGTTACTCAGAACATAATCACGGAAATAATATTTGACAAATTAGCTTCAGTGAAGTACTGCAAATGTGTGAATGAGCTTTTATTTTTAAACAAATTCCCGTCAAACAGGAAACAGATTTCTCTTAATGTCGTAGATGTACAGCTCTGGACAAAGCCGCGACTGAAAAACATGAGTCGCCGCAACCGTTCTCTTCCAATTTGACAAATGCCTATGTAAGAAAAATCGAATTGAATACAACAATCACGGGTCCAGTGGACTCCTCATCAACATGGCAACTGATGAGGAGAGGGGCGTAGTGCGTGTCAAAGTCAAGGTGAGGAATATGTGAACGATGGAATAGCTGCAGCTAGCTTGGGGTACCCTTTGACATGTATCACATTTCCAGGTAGCTAGCTTTATTGTTATCACTGTGGCTGACGTATTTTGGCCATTTCTCGTTACATTTTGGTGACTTTTGCGTTAGCTTGTAGCAGTTTGAACTGCTATCATTTTCTTCTACCCAGAACAGTGCTTTGTTTTTGTTTTTTTTAGCATTGATCCTGCTAACATCTAATGAGGATGGACCGTTATTCTGAACGTAACGCTCTTGGATCTTCTGACTACAAAAAGTAAATAATGTATCTATGAAAAATAACGGATTAGGACGATTCGATTATTGACAATAGGTCTAACTAGCTACCTGCTGCTGATGTTGATATGTGATCGTGCACCGGGGAAACAATTTTAAAGCAATATTGAGAGTCAACTAAACCCGCGAATCTTGACAGCTAGTTAGAATGGTTTATTGTGTTATACCAAATAATGAACTGTTATTCACAGGCAGAACCCCACAGTGACGTGGCTGGTTATTATACCGTTGTCGTGATGCTTTAGTAATAGTAGTGAGTCATTTAGTTAACATCGCCGTCATCACCAGATCAGCTCTGAGCTCTTGACTGAGAACTGGTAACACGTCATTTAGTGATATAAAAGGAAGCATTTCTCCTCTCTTGTGACAAATATAGCCTACACCATTTTTTGATCTACGACCCAATCGTTACAAAAAAAGGTTAGTCTGCCATTGTAGAAGGTCAGTCTGCTATTTATAACATTCACCTTTGTTGTTGGCTTTTGGTAGCCTGGGTTAACTGAATTTCAAAACTTCATTCTGGAACCCAGGCTAGCCTTTTTATTGGAACTGAAGAATTACATTGATTCAGTCACACATGATTTACAGTGATGATATGAAATAGGCCTACAATGTACCTCAATTAATGTTTACATGATTGTTTCTCGCCTTCCTCAGAAGTGTGAGGGGATACTACCAGTGGAGTTTCGCTCATTTGCTGTGGATCCTCAGATAACATCACTTGAGGTGCTACAGCACATCCTCATCCGAGCCTTTGAGTTAAATGGGTGAGGAGGAGCATCAACATAATAATGTCTACAGTGCTGTTGATTGACATGGCAAGCAGAATTGTGGAGGTGCATAAAAATGGCAGCCTCCATGCACTTTATTAAGTTTGCCCTTTTGTACATTGCTCTTTGTTTCTCTTTTTTTGTATTGGCATTAGCACAGTTTACATGATCCCAATTTTAGCTCCAAGATGGCTGCAGTTTGAAAAAGTAGATTGTGCTGATTTGTTGGTGCATTGAACCATGTCGTGCGCCATAGTTTAAAAACTCCATGGATAGTGCTAAACATTGACAGAATATCTGAATTCCACCATTATTTTGCACTTTCACCATTCTGCTGACAATATTAGAAAGTATTGTTTCGTGAGAAAGCTTTGCCTACAGTAAAGTTTGAAAAGGTTATGGAGATGGAATGACTTGGATTGCCATGTTTTCTAGAATTGATATTAGCCTTTTAAATATTGCTATCAGCTATTTTCTTGTTTCCTAATTAGCAAACGCAACTTTGGAATAAGTTACCTATCCCGGGACCGTGGAGGTTTGGAAGTGTATCTTTCGCTCCTGTCTGACTGGGATTTAGATGCTGCATTTGTCAGTGCAGCTAAACCTTATCTACAACTCAAGATGGACATTAAGCCTGCCGAAGACAGTAAGCAGACCTGTCAAACGTTCTGTTGATGTGTTCCTATGGGTCACCACCTGAAGAACTTGTGTGTGTGCACGCTTTCATTCAGTATATGTTTTTGGGAAATGGGGTAAATTAGCTTGTGTTAAGTAGCTCCTATTGAATCTTTTTTTGTTGTTGCAATGTATTTGTTGGCCTCTCCTTCATACAGTCCCATTTTACGACCATCTCGTTTACCCTCCTTCTTCCTTTTAGGTCCCGTTATGGAAGACTGGGACATAATAAGCCCCAAAGAAGTGATTTGTTCTGACCAGCTTCCCGGGGATAGGAGGTCCTTGGCGGCTGCTGCCCTCCCCTTCACCCAGTCCCTACTGTCCCAGGTTACTGACAACGCTCTCGCTCTTCACCCTGTCAACCATCTTTTTTACCAGCCAGTCACTGCTGCCTTGAGTCAGGTCCTTCTGCTAATGCTAAATAACTCCAGTTCTTAGGTTAGTGTTGCTCCCAAAGACCCACCTGCGGTTTAATCTATTGCTGTCTGTCTCTGTTCAGATGATGGGTCGAACACTGTCCAGAGTACAACAGGCCTTGAGCTGGTCTTATGGGGAGGAGGTGAAGCCTTTCAAGCCCCCATTGAGCGATGCAGAGTTCCACAGTTACCTCAACGGCCAGGGTCAGCTTTCCCGACCAGAGGAACTGAGGCTACGCATCTATCATGGTGGGGTAGAGCCTTCACTACGCAAGGTAACAGTGCATTCACTGAGAGATTCCAACAACTAACAGACAGCTATTTTAACCCTCGATACCAAAGCATTTCACAAATATAATTGAAAGTACTAGAAAAGAAAAGAAAATCCCATAGTGCCGAATCTTAACTTGAGTGTGTTTAACTTAGACTTTCTCGTAACCATGCATTGGTGTCAATGGGAGATTTACGCAGACATTTGAGTTTGAGAAGGGCCCATGGTCTCCAAAACATTGATGGGAATTGTGTACTTATGGTCTTTGGATATTAATAATTTCCCGAAGTGTGAATTAGATGTGGGACTAAAGCATGTTTCACTTCAGAGTGTAAACAGAGTATCTATGTAGGTCATTCAATGTGGAACATGAATGTATGAGAAAATGAGCACAAAGAAATGCCATTTGAATGTAGAAGAGCGATATTGTTAAATTACTATACACTCACTATATTGTATGAACATAGATATTTTAGATAGTGAAGCTAAAACATTTCATTTGAATCTGAGGTGGCAGTACAGAATGTCACCTTTTATTTGAGGGTATTTTCATACATATCTGTTTTACCATTTAGAAATGAAAGCACTTTATGCATCTTGTCCCCCCATTTTGAAGGTATCATAAGTATTTGGACAAATTCACTTATGTGTATTAAAGTAGTCAAAAGTTTAGTATTTGGTCCCATATTTCTAGCATGCCAAGACTACAACAACCTTGCAACATTTGTTTTGGTTGTTTTTCAGATGATGTTGTGCCCAATAGAAGGGAATGGTAAATAATGTATTGTCATTTTGGAGTCATTATAAATTTTGAACACTTTACATTAATGTGGATTCTACCATGGTTACGGATAATCATGAAAGAATTGTGGATAATGATGAAAAAAATGCTAACCTCCCCTGTTATTGGCAATGTTGATAGGTTAGCATCTCTTGGGGGTATGTCTTTGTGCCTTTTAACTTTCTCACTCATCATTATTCATAATTCATTCATGATTATCTATAATCATGGTAGCATCCACATTAATGTAGAAGTGTTCTTTACTGTCGCCTCATATGAAACATTTGATCTAAAAATCCAAAATACTGGAGTATAGAGCCTACAAATTGCTGGTGTATATCCTACATGTCAAACCCCTTCTCTAATGGACAGTTTGTGGTAAAAAATAATTTCAGATCTGTCATTTCCTCTGTGTCCAGGTTGTGTGGCGTTACCTCCTGAACGTGTACCCCGATGGGCTGACCGGTCAGGAGAGGATGGACTACATGAAGAGAAAGACTAGGGAGTACGACCAGCTGAAGGGGGAGTGGTCAGCTAGGGTCAGTCCAGAGGACCTGGAGTTCATCAGGGGCAATGTACTGAAGGATGTCCTGAGGACCGACCGGGCCCATCCCTATTACGCCGGCTCCGAGGACAGCCCCCACCTCACCGCTCTCACCGACCTGCTTACCACCTTTGCCATTACACATCCACAGGTGTTGGGATCTATTTTTTTCCCGTCCTCTTTGGTAGCCTGATGGTGGCTTTATACGGACATGTTTGCATTACTTTTACATTCCTTGACATACAGACATGCTAAGGGGTGTGGTGTTTATTAGCTCAGTGAGAACAAATATATGCTCAATGCTGGTGTTTGGCGTCTTCAATTCTGTCTATTTGCATTTGAGTTATGATTAGTAAACACTGTCTGCTTGCAGTGATACAGTATATAGACAAATGTATGTGGACACCCCTTCAAATGAGTGGATTTGTCTATTTCAGCCACACCCATTGCTGACAGGTGTGTAAAATGGAGCTCACAGCCATGTAATCTCCATAGACAAACATTGGCAGAAGAATGGCCTTACTGAAGAACTCAGGGACTTTCAATGTGGCACCGTCATAGGATGCCACCTTTCCAACAAGTCAGTTTCTCAAATTTCTGCCCTGCTAGAGCTGCCCCGGTCAACTAAGTGCTGTTATTGTGAAGTGGAAACATCTAGGAGCAACAATGGCTCAGCCACGAAGTGGTAGGTCACTCGGATAGCCGAGTGCTGAAGCACGCAGCTCATAAAATAAGTGTCCGTCTTCGGTTGTAACACTCACTACCGAGTTCCAAACTGCCTGGAAGCAACATCAGCACAATAACAGTTTATCATGAGCTTTATGAAATGGGTTTCCTTGGCCGAGCAGCCGCACACAAGCCTAAGATTGCAATGCCAAGCGTTGGCTGGAGTGGTGTAAAGCTCGCCGCCATTGGACTCTGGAGTAGTGGAAAAGCGTTCTCTGGAGGGATGAATCACGCTTTACCATCTGGCAGTCCGACGGACGATTTTGGGTTTGGCAGATGCCAGGAGAACGCTACCTTCCCGAATGTATAGTGCCAGCTGTAAAGTTTGGTTGGTGGGGAATAATGGTCTGGGGCTGTTTTTCATGTTTCGGGCTAGGGAAATCTTAACGTTACAGTTAACAATGACATTCCAGACGATTAAGTGCTTCCAACTTTGTGGCAACAGTTTGAGGAAAGACCCTTTCCTGTTTCAGTATGACAATGCCCCTGTGCACACAGCGGTTTCCATACAGAAATGGTTTGTCGAGATCGGTGTGGAAGAACATCACTGGCCTGCACAGAGACCTAAACCCCATTGAAAAACTTTGAGATTAATTGAAACACCGACTGCGAGCCAGGCCTAAACACCCAACATCAGTGCCCGACCTCACTAATGCTCTTGTGGCTGAATGGAACCAATTCCATATTCATGGCCAAGATTTTGGAATTAAATGTTTGACAAGCAGGTGTCCACATACTTTTGGTCATGTAGTGTATGTAATCCTAGTTTTTGCTGTGTTTTAATTCATTTCAACTCTGTTTCGTAGGTGTCGTATTGCCAAGGCATGAGTGACATCGCTTCTCCGATACTTGCCGTTATGGACAATGAGGCACATGCATTCATCTGTTTCTGTGGCATCATGAAACGCCTAGAGGGCAATTTCCGCCCGGATGGCCAACTCATGTCCGTCAAGTTTCAGCATCTGAAGCTGCTACTGCAGTACTCAGACCCCGAGTTCTACTGTTACTTGGTGTCCCGCGGAGCTGATGACCTGTTCTTCTGTTACCGCTGGCTGCTCTTGGAACTCAAACGGGAGTTTGCCTTTGACGATGCCCTGAGGATGCTGGAGGTCACCTGGAGCTCCCTGCCTCCTGATCCTCCCGAAACGGAAGTGGAGCTTTTTGGGCCTCCCCTAGAGACAGACCAGACCAGAATGACATCTGAGAGTGGTGTTGAAAAGAGGCCTGCTTTCACAGGTGAAGAAGAAGGGGAGCAGAAAGAGAAGCAGCGGAGACGACACATGTTGAGGCCTTCAAGAGAGGAGGCAGACGGTGGGAGAAAGATCGACATGGAGGAAGGAGAGCGGGAGGACAGAGGAGCCAGAAGAGAGGGTGAGGGGAACTTTGACATGCCTTACGTAGGAAAGGAGAAGGTGCACAATAATGCGCCTGTTCCTCCCTTTGAGAAGCAGACCAGTTTTGGTGAGTTTAAATACTACAATGCACGGAACAAGGACAGCTTTGATTTCATGGAGAGAGACCCACCAGAGGGTCCTGTTGAGATGGAAGCCTCCTTGCACCCTGTATCAAGTCCACTGGCCCGGCAGGTCACCGAGGACAGCGAGGAGGATCCAGGGGAGAGGGCACCTCTTATAACGGATGATGACAAGTCCTCCAGCCCAGAGACGGAGGAGAGGAGCTCTCCTAATGGACAAACAGCCTCTCCGGTCTCCCCATTTCCTCATGGTCTGCCAAGCTGGAAGAATGGTTCCTCTCCGTCTCCAGGCTCCACTCCCTCCCCCTCAAGTTGGAGAGGTGCCCTCCCAGACACCCCGTCACCAAAGTACACCTCCCCCATTTTACCGAATGGAAGGGTTGAGTCGCCAGAGAAAGCCACAAGAGGATTTGCTTCCTTTGCCTCGGTGCCGAATGGAACCGGAGCTAACTCTCCCGCTACCCCCACAGGGAGGTCCTTGGTTTCCTCTCCCCTACTGACTAGATCATTGCTCTCCTCCCCTATTTTGTCCTTCGGGAGAGCTCTTCCTTCGCTGCCGGTCAGCACAGTCAACAAGTCCTTTCCCAGTAACCTCCCTTCTCCTTGCAGCAGAGCCTCCAGCACTGCGCCCAACACTCCAAATTCAACCAAACCAGAGAATACCACCATCAAACCGTGTTCCCTGCCACCGCCTCAAGAGTTTGGTAAAGGGAATCCTTTCATGTTGTTCCTGTGCCTGTCAATCCTGTTGGAGCATCGAGACCACATTATAAAGAACAGCTTTGATTACAACGAGCTGGCTATGCACTTTGACCGCCTTGTTCGGCGACACAATCTGGGCAGGGTGCTGCAGCGCGCCAAAGCCTTGTTTGCGGACTACCTGCAGAGTGAGGTGTGGGATTCGGAGGAAGGGGATGAGGTCAGCTCGGACTCGCCCACCACAGTCACTGCTGCTTTCCACTCCCCGCCCCCCTCTGCCACCAGGCCTCTTTTTACCCCTTTGTCATCCTCTCCAAACTCCACCTATAACCTGGCTGACACCATACCTTCCCCTTCTTCACCTGTCTCCCTCTCTCCCTCCTCTTGACTTCTGTCACTATATCCCCAACACATTTACAGTACAATGAGTAATGGTTGCCTAGTCCAGCTGTTTGTCCCTTTTATTGTTGCTCATCTTATTTAGCTCTCCACCCATACCAGACTTGACTCTAGGAGGTTACTACTGTTAGTTTTTCATGTCAATGCAGTATTGCTCTTCTCTCCATTTCCTCTAATCGACAAGTTCTCATGCTTACTCTTGCCTTGCTATGCACTCATCCATTGAGTTTTTACTGTTTCAAACTTTTAGTTACAGGGATAATAATGTTTCAAATACCTTTTACCTTTATATGAGGGCCCAGGGCTGGAAACATTGTGTTGCCCACGGTTAACATGGATAAGAACCTCATTGGAAAAGCCACAACTGTGTCTTCTTGACCAAAGAGCTCTAGTTGTGTGATCACACTGCTAAGAACCAAAACTGGCACATTGCTAGTCTGGACTTTTTAGCATAACTGCAGTGTGTATGGTTACTGGTTCAAGCTCTGCCCCCTCTGTTCCCTGACTTGGCTACAGTTGGAGTGGGCGCTGGCCATTGGAAGTATGGAGAAATATGAACAGTATGAATGAGTCATGCGACTCTCCTTAAAAATGCCCTGTTGAGAATATATCAAATATGCCTGTATTTGACTACACACATGCCAGCATAGTGATTATGAGGACACTAACAACAGCAACTGAGCTTTGTAAAGGTTATATTCATGAGTCAGTAATTGCATTGTGTATCATTACATTTTCTATCAAAATTTAAATACTGTATCATTTTGGTGTTGCAAGGTCACATTTTAAATGTCAAGGTGAGATGAAGTTATTTTCTTTAGAAATACTATGAAGCATGTTGTGCCCCATAGGAATCTGAATGGCAAAGAAAAGTTAGTATATTGGGAGAGGCCTTATAAGAAATCAATGGGTTTCAGTACTGCAGTTTCATGGCCAGTTTCTGCATTTGCGCTCACAATTGACTGTTTGCTTTTGAGTCACATGCAACCACTATGATCTGAACAATATACTGTATTAAATGGGAATGTTTTGCTATTCAGGGGTTCAATGGATCATTTAATCGATAACAAACAATGGATGCACAAATTATGCGTTTGCCCTAGATCATGTATGACTGGTACATTGCACAATGTGCACATAGCTACTATATGGTGCTAAAAGATTTCAAAGGTATAGGATTCATCATGGCTTTATGAGAATGGTTTTAAATGTGTAAATTAATGTTATACAGTGGGGCAAAAAAGTATTTAGTCAGCCACCAATTGTGCAAGTTCTCCCACTTAACACTTAAAAGGATGAGAGAGGCCTGTAATTTTCATCATAGGTACACTTCAACTATGACAGACAAAATGAGAAAAAAATCCAGAAAATCACATTGTAGGATTTTTTCAATGAATTTATTTGCAAATTATGGTGGAAAATAAGTATTTGGTCAGTAACAAAAGTTTATCTCAATACTTTGTTAAATACCCTTTGTTGGCAATGACAGAGATCAAACGTTTTCTGTAAGTCTTCACAAGGTTTTCACACACTGTTGCTGGTATTTTGGCCCATTCCTCCATGCAGATCTCCTCTAGAGCAGTTATGTTTTGGAGCTGTTGCTGGGCAACACAGACTTTCAACTCCCTCCAAAGATTTTCTATGGGGTTGAGATCTGGAGACTGGCTAGGCCACTCCAGGACCTTGAAATTCTTCTTACGAAGCCACTCCTTCGTTGCCCGGGCGGTGTGTTTGGGATCATTGTCATGCTGAAAGACCCAGCCACGTTTCATCTTCAATGCCCTTGCTGATGGTAGGCTTTGTTACTTTGGTCCCAGCTCTCTGCAGGTCATTCATTAGGTCCCCCCGTGTGGTTCTGGGATTTTTGCTCACCGTTCTTGTGATCATTTTTACCCCACTGGGTGAGAGCGTGGAGCCCCAGATCGAGGGAGATTATCAGTGGTCTTGTATGTCTTCCATTTCCTAATAATTGCTCCCACAGTTGCTTTCTTCAAACCAAGCTGCTTACCTATTGCAGATTCAGTCTTCCCAGCCTGATGCAGCCCTACAATTTTGTTTCTGGTGTCCTTGCTCTTTGGTCTTGACCATAGTGGAGTTTGGAGTGTGACTGTTTGAGGTTGTGGACAGGTGTCTTTTATACTGATAACAAGTTCAAACAGGTGCCATTAATACAGGTAACGAGTGGAGGACAGAGGAGCCTCTTAAAGATGAAGTTACAGGTCTGTGAGAGCCAGAAATCTTGCTTGTTTGTAGGTGACCAAATACTTATTTTCCACCATAATTTGCAAATAAATTCATTAAAAATCCTACAATGTGATTTTCTGGATTTTTTTTCTCATTTTGTCTGTCATAGTTGACGTACCTATGATGAAAATTACAGGCCTCATCTTTTTAAGTGGGAGAACTTGCACAATTGGTGGCTGACTAAATAGTTTTTTGCCCCACTGTATTGCACAGTTTTGGCCATATATGGTCACCCCTGAACTTTTCTTAAATAACTCCCTATTTATTCTCGAATAAGTTTAATTTAAAAAAAAAGGATTTTAAACCAAAGGACAAATTTAAGCATTCGAAGAAAATAACACCCTCTCCACAATAAAACATGGGGAGGTGTGCTACCCCTGGTACTGGACTTGAATGTGTTCAATACATAATGAACTCAACAGATTATCAAGGTGGTTTGGAGTGCAATGTTCAACCCAGTGTACAAAAACTGTCTATGTTAAATGTTGTGGATCTTTCTGCAGGTCAACAACCCGAACACACATCAGAAGCACGCTGTAATGGTTCAAGAAGAAACGCCGGACTGGCCAGCAAAGAGTCCAGATCTGAATCACATCTATAACCAATGGCGAGAGCTGAAAACAGCAGTTGGTGGAGGGCACCCCTCAAATATTGAAGAATTCGAGCAGTTTGCTGCTGAAGAGTGGGACAAATTGACAGTAGAAAGGAGCAGCAAGCTTATTGATGGCTACAAGAAGCATTTGTTGGCAGTTACATTGCATTTTGAAAATATTCAGACCCCTTCACTTTTTCCACATTTTATGTTATGTTACAGCCTTATTCTAAAACGGATTAACTTATTCTACACACAGAGCGAAAACTTTAAAATGTAAAACATAAATAACATAAATACCTTATTTACATAACTATTCAGACCCTTTGCTTTGAGATTGTCCTTGAGATGTTTCTAAAACTTGATTGGAGTCCACCCGTGGTAAATTCAATTGATTGGACATGATTTGGAAAGGCACACACAAGGTCCAAGGGTTGACGGTGCATGTCATAGCAAAACCAAGCCATGAGGTCGAAGTAATTGTCCGTAGAGCTCCAAGACAGGATTGTGTCGTCACAGATCTGGGGAAGGGTACCAAATTATTTCTCCTTTCATTGAAGGTCCCCAAAAACACAGTGGCCTCATCATTCTTAAAGGGAACAACTTTGGAACCACCAAGACTCTTCCTAGAGCTGTACACCAGGCCAAACTGAGCAATCGGGGAAGAAGGGCCTTGGTCAGAGAGGTGACCAAGAACCCGATGGTCACTCTGACAGAGCTCCAGTGTTCCTCTGTGGAGATGGTTGTCCTTCTGTAAGGTTCTCCTATCTCTGCAGCACTCCACCAATCAGGTGGAAGCCACTCCTCAGTAAAAGGCACATGACAGCCCGCTTGGAGTTTGCCAGAAGGAACCTAAGGGGCTCTCTGACCATGAGAAACAACATTCTCTGATCTGATGAAACCAAGATTGATCTCTTTGGCCTGAATGCCAAGCATCACGTCTGGAGGAAACCTGGCACCCTCCCTACGATGAAGCATGGTGGTGGCAGCATCATGCTGTGGGGATGTTTTTCAGCGGCAGGGACTGAGAGACTAGTCAGGATCGAGGGAAAGATGAACGGCGCAAACTACAGAGAGATCCTTGATGAAAAACTGCTCCAGAACGCTCAGGACCTCAGACTGGGGTGAAGGATCACCTTACAACAGGACGATGACCCTAAGCACACAGTAAAAACAACGCAGGAGTGGCTTTGGGACAAGTCTGTGAATGTCCTTGAGTGGCCCAGCCAGAGCCCGGACTTGAACCCGATCGAATATCTCTGGAGAGAACTGAAAATAGCTATGCAGCGACTCTCTCCATCCAGAGGATCTGCAGAGAGGAATGGGAGAAACTCCCCAAATACAGGTGTGCCAAGCTTCTAGTGTCATACCCAAAAAGACTTGAGGCTGTAATCGCTGCCAAAGGTGCTTCAACAAAGTACTGAGTAAAGAGTCTGAATACTTATGTAAATGTAATATATACATATATATATATATATATATAATATATATATTTAAAAAAAAAAAAAAAATTTTATATACATTTGTGAAAATTTCTGAACCTGTTTTTGTTTGGTCATTATGGGCTATTGTGTGTAGATTTGAGGGGGGAAAAAACAATTGAATCAATTTTAGAATAACAAAATGTGGAAACGTCAAGAGTTCTGAATACTTTCCAAAGGCATTGTGTCTTGCAAAAGTCTGTGCCACCAAGTACTATAGCTCTGGGGTGCCAATAATGTTGTCCATGCCATTTGTCTTAAGTTTACAATTTTAGTTTAGAAAATAAAGTTTACAAAAATCAATTGGTTCTGCAATGTTGGCAATCCAATAACCAGGTGTGGAGACCTAAAGCTTTTTTTCAATTTCAACTTATTTTAGAAGAAATAGGGAATTAAAGAAAAGTGCAAGAGTGCCAATATATTTGTCTGGAACTGTATGGCGGGAGAATTCTCTTTTCCTGTAAGATATTCGATTGAGTGTTCAAAGTTTTCCTCTGAAGCGAAACATTCCATTGTGAATTTTATGGGCCACTTTCAACAGGACAGAACGTTGTGTAACATCCAGGTAGAAATATACTCAACAAAAATATAAACGCAACATGTAAAGTGTTGGTCACATGGTTCATGAGCTGAAATAAAAGATTCCAGAAATTGTATGTATGCACAAAAAGCTTATTTCTCTCAAATGTTGTGCACAAATTTGTTTACATCCCTGTTAATGAGCACTTCAACTTTGCAAAGATAATCCATCCACCTGACAGGTGTGGCATATCAAGAAGCTGATTAAACAGCATGATCATTACAAAGGTACACCTTGTGCTGGGGACAATAAAAGACCACTCAAAAATGTGCGCTTTTGTTACAACACAATGCCACAGATGTCTCAGGTTTTGAAGGGAGCCTTCAATTGGCATGGTGACTGCAGGAATGTCCACCAGAGCTATTGCCAGATAATTTAATTTTAATTTCTCTACCATTAGCCGCCTCCAATGTTGTTTTAGAGAATTTGGCTGTATGTCCAACTGGCCTAACAACCTCAGCCATATAGCGTTGTGTGGGTCATCGTTGTGAACAGAGTGCCCCATGGTGGTAGTAGGGTTATGGTATGGACAGGCATAAGCAATTTGAATCCACAGAGATACCGTGGTGAGTTCTTGAGACCCATTGTCGTGTCATTAATCTGTCGCCATCCCCTCATTTTTCAGCATGATAATGCATGTCGCAAGGATCTGTACACAATTTCTGGAAGCTGAAAATGTCCCAGTTCTCCCATGGCCTGCATACTCACCAGACATGTCACCCGTTGAGCCTGTTTGGGATGCTCTGGATCAATGTGTATGACATTGTGTTCCAGGTCCCGCCACTTCGCACAGCCATTGAACAGGAGTGGGACAACATTCCACAGGCCACAATCAACAGCTTGATCAACTCTATGCAAAGAAGATATACTGCATGAGGAAAATAGTGGTCACACCAGATACTGACTGGTTTACTGATCCACGCCCCTACCTTTTTAAAAAAAGGTATTTGTGACCAACAGATGCATATCTGTATTCCCAGTCATGTGAAATCCTTATATTAGGGCCTAATGAATTCATTTCAAATGACTGATTTCCTTATATGAACTGTAACTCAGTAAAATCTTCGAAATTGTTGCATGTTGCGTTTATATTTTTGTTCAGTGTATATTATGTAGAACAAATCTGACTCTGACATGTAAAATAACATAGGCATCATGGAAAATCCTTGTCTCCAAAAAGTACACTTCAGGAATTTATTTTTATTTTTGGAGATCTCTTTCCAATTCTTCATGTCAACTCTTTTCATGACATTTCTATCTGCAATGTTCCGCAACGTTTGCCTACTGAATGTTGGTATCATGGTTTAATGTGCAGTAGCATTGGAAATGTGGTCCTGATACACCATGTAACAAGAAGAGGACATTACTTCATTTTGTTGTATAGAGTAAGCCTATATGGAACCTCTTTGCAGTGAAGTGCCTTATCACCAGAAGTAATTGTGTACATGTAGCCTTGATTTATGTTAGTTTTTTTGTGAGCTTGATACTCATCTTTATTTACTCCACCAACAAGGCTTAATTATCTTCATATTGAACAGCTTGTGTGTAGCCATTAATGTTGATTGATTTCTTTTTAAGGGTACTGTAAGTGCTATGTATCGGACAAGGACAATGAGAATGTGGGTTAAAATATTTTGAAATGCCAATACCCAGCACAAAATGCCTTCATCAAGTGAAGTAGTACATTTAGCTTTAGGTGTAGGGAAGACAGGCTAGAGAATGGGTTGAATTTGTGTATACAAGTATTGTCTATAAGTCATTTCAGTGAGTGTGAAGTCCTGCAGGCATGCTGGACACATTTTGAAATAGAGCATAATCTCATAATATACTGGAAACATTTTCATAGATTCTAAGTAATCATGTTGACTGTATTTTCGATTTTAAATCTTATTAATACCAAGTGTAGATGGTGCCATGGACAATAATAAATACTGCATATTTTAACGAACCAGACAACAAAATCCTGATACAGTGCCTTCAGAAAGTATTCATACCCTTTGACTTATTCCAGATTTTGTTGTGTTACATCCTGAATTCAATTTTTTTTTCTCACCTATCTTCTCACACTACTATTGCACACAGTGAGTCCATGCTATTTATTATGTGATTTGTTAAGCACATTTTTACTCCTGAATTTATTTAGCCTTGCTATAACAAAGGGGTTGAATACTGATTGACTCAAGACATTTCAGCTTTTCATTTTTTATTAATATGTATACATTTCAAAAAAGATAATTCCACTTTGATATTATAGGGTATTGTGTGGGCCAGTGACAAAATAAAATCTACATTTAGTTCATTTTAAATTCAAGCTGTAACAAAAAAATGTGGAAGAAGTCAAGGGGTGTGAATACTTTCGAAGGTACTGTATCTATCTAGATTAGTCCCATGGAAGAAAGCATCTTATTTTATGATGAAAATGTACACTGAACAAAAATATAAACACAACATGTAAAGTGTTGTTCCCATGTTTCATGAGCTGAAATAAAAGATCCCGGAAATGTTCCATACGCACAAAAGCTTATTTCTCAACTTTTGTAAACTAATTTGTTTACATCCCTGTTAGTGAGCATTTCTCCTTTGCTAAGACAATCCATCCACCTGACAGGTGTGGCATATCAAAAAGCTGATTAAACAGCATGATAATTACACAAGTGCACCTTGTGCTGGGGATAATAAAAGGTCACTAAAATATGCCATTTTGTCACACAACACAATGCCACTGATGTCTCAAGTTTTGATGGAGCGTGCAATTGGCATGTTGACTTCAGGAATGTCCACCAGAGCAGTTGCGAGAGAGAGGTAATGTTAATTTCTCTATCATAAAACCTCTCCAACGTCATTTTAGAGAATTTGTCAGTATGTCCAACCGGCCTCACAACCACAGACCACGTGTATGGCATTGTGTGGGTGAACGGTTTGATGTCAAATTTGTGAGTGCCCCATGGTTGCAGTGGGGTTATGGTATGGGCAGGCATAAGCTATGGACAATGAACACAATTGCATTTTATCGATGGCAATTTGAATGCAAAAAGATACCGTGACGAGATCCTGAGGCCCATTGTCGTGCCATTCCTCCACCTCCATCATCTCATGTTTAAGCATGATAATCCACAGCCCCATGTCGCAAGGATCTGTACACAATTCCTTGAAGCTGATATTATCCCAGTTCTTCCATGGCCTACATACTCATCAGATATGTCACCCATAGAGCATGTTTGGGATGCTCTGGATTGATGTGAACGACAGTGTGTTCCAGTTCCAGCTAATATCCAGCAACTTCGCACAGCCATTGATACTTATTTGTTTTTTAAATATTGGTTCTGAAATAACATCCTATTGGTGAGCCAACTTGCAAATGCAGAGTTTTTTAAAACTTATTTATAAGGAATTCTTATCACTTTACAAAGTTGCCATTCCCTCAGGTATTGCTTTATTATTCAGGAATGTGTCAATACCTGACCCTCAGAGCCTACCTTCCATTAACCCTGTTGACTCATCAGTAGGAAAGATGTTTATCTTTTGGTCCATTCAACAACAGAGCAATACGAACCTTGTTTCAGCAGGATTTTGTTTCTATACCTTATGTCATGCCTTATTGGAATGGTTTGATTGATGATATCTGTTGGAAAAAAGTTTGGATGTTGCTTATTTATTAACAAAATTAAGGAAGTTTCCTTTAAAATTGTTCATAAATATTATCCTGCCAACCACTAAATGAAGATGTTTAAGGAAAACATAAACTCAAATTGTACCTTTTGTAATGAAAACCCAGAAACAGTGTTGCATCTTTTTTGGCATTGTGTTCATGTAAGGAAACTGTGGCAAGACATCAGTAGATTTATAATTGAACACATTTATGAAGATTTTACACTATTGTGGAGAGATGTACTACTTGGATTCTTTACCTACAATAGAAAAAGCTGAAACAATTCAAGTAATTAATTTCATTATTCTTTTGGCCAAATCTCATATTCACAAATTTAAATTTACAAACGAAACACCACATTTTATTACCTTACAAAAATAAATTGAACTATATTTCAAGACAATTAAATACTCTACTAACAAAAAAGCTGTCAGAATTATAAGTGTATGTATGTCCCTTATTAAGGTCCTTGTGTAATGTGATATTGTACCCCCAAGCCCAATTGTCCTTTGTATACTATTTATATATACTTGTGTTCCAACATGTACTTCCTGTATGGATGTGCTGTTAATTTAAAAAAATATATAATAATAAAAAATAATAAAAATACAACAAATTTAAATAAATAAATATCCCCGGATTGGTCTATTTAGTTTGCCTACAAGCGTTCCCGTAAATCTCGCGATGTTGCGTCTCTGGGTTTAGAAACTCTGTGTTTATAACGTCATTGTTCCATCCATATACGGGCCGGGTGTTGTGAATATAAAGTGAGAACAGAACGAGAGAGGCAACCTTTCTATGTAGTTGGCATCAACGCAGGTAGTGCAAAATAAAGTCAAAACACCCATCAGGTAACGTACCGTAAAAGGACAGTTCCGCGAGACTGCTACATAGGAAAAATTAACTGCCGAAACCAGGGATCGAACCAGGGACCTTTAGATCTTCAGTCTAACGCTCTCCCAACTGAGCTATTTCGGCCACTATACAAAAACAGAAAACTGGCATGACTAAATCGACTTTCTGTTATTATACATTACCGTTACATACCCACTGATCCTGGAAGAGTATACGTTATAAGTGCCCCATGAGCTTAGTTCAACTGTCGTACACCATCAGAACCCAGAATATAAGCTTCTTTTACTTAATTGTTCGTATACAATGTCATTGTAAACAAGCAATGTAAAGCCTCAAAACATGGTTTATGTTGATGTCATGGCTCTGGCTTTGAATTTTAGAGTGAATACATTTCTCCAGTCCCATGCATCAGCTTTTTACCAAAACAATTGAAGGGTTTTACCAAAACAGTCATCGCTCTGATATTTTTTGAATGGCGGAGTTCCCATTAAACACCGAAAAAAAGTTTGGTAATGTACCCAGGGGCACAACTTTGGTTTTAGAAGTGTGGGGTCATAATAAAATAATACAAAATTATAACATATTTTTTAGGGGGTAGATCAGCTTTAATATTGCAGATAGATTGAGTATACCACATCAGTCACCAGCTGCATCAATAAGTGCATTGATGATGTCTTTCCAAAAGTGACCATAAGTACATACCCCAACCAGAAGCCATGTATTACAGACAACATCTGCACCGGGCTATAGGGTAGACCAATTGAGACTCACCCACAAAACTTGCATTTCAGAATTTTTGGTGGCATTCCTAATCCAGGATTCAGACACGGCTAGGTCATCAGGGTTGGCGGAGTGTGCTAAAGCAGTGAATAAAGCAAACTTAGGAAGGAGGCTTCTGATGTTACCATGCAAGAACCCAAAGCTTTTACGGTTGCAGAAGTCAACAAATGAGAGTGCCTGGGGACACACAGGGCCTAGGTTAACCTCTACATCACCAGAGGAACAGAGGAGGAGTAGAATGAGGGTACGGCTAAAGACTATAAGAACTGGTCGTCTAGTGCTTTGGGAGCAGAGAATAAAAGGAGCTAATTTCTGGGCGTGGTAGGGGTATATTCAGGGCATAGTGTACAGAAAAGGGTATGGTAGGGTGCGAGTACAGTGGGGGTAAACCTAGGCATTGAGTGACGATGAGAAAGGTTGCATCTCTGGAGGCGCCAGTTAAGCTAAATGCGGTCTCCACATGTGTGGGGGGTGGGAGAAGGGGGCTATCTGAGGCATGTTGAGCAGGACTAGGGGTTCCGCAGTCAAATAAAACAATGAGAGCTGCCCTAAACAAGGCATATTGACATTAGAGAAAGGCATAAAGCAATCACAGGTGTTGATTGGAAGAGCTAAGACAACAACGGGTGAGACAACAACGGGTAAACAGCTAGGACAACAACGGGTAAAATGACGATGAGCGGGAGACACGGCATTCAGGAAGCTAGCAATCCGGGTCTAGCAGAAGGATCATCACCAACATCTGCGAAGCAGAGGCCGGTTGAGAGCACATCGGCCGAATTACGCCAGCAGACCAGTCTTGATGGATCGGCGAGGCTCCGTGTCAATAAAGGGTCCAGGCCAATTGGCAAGAGAGGTATTGTAGGTGGTGTACTTCGTTTGCTAGCCGGGAGATGGGCCTAGCTCGAGGCTAACTGGTGCATGCTTCTGGACAAGGGCGTTAGCCACAATAGCCACTTGGCAGCAACTAGCTAGCTGCGAAGAACCGGTGTAATTAGTAAGGAACTCCCCTCACGTGGGTGTCTAGGTTTTAATTGAAAAGCCCTCCGTGGAATGAGTATGACATGCCTGCCTTAAAGGTTAACTCTCAACCCCTACTTCAGCCTTTGCCAAAACCCTTCAAATTTGCAAAAAATCCATTCTGGGCTGCGTTCAGTAAGCTTTCACATTCTGGAATCTTCAATTGAACGGAAACGGTGCTGTACTGAACAACCAGTTGAAAAACGGGAAGGGGTTGGTTTTGGAACGCTGTCAGCATGGCTACTGCCCTTTAAATACATCACTCATCGCTTCAAGCCACACCTCGCCACCCCCAAACAGGAGCAAATGTACCTCAATGTCTTCAAACACATACAAGAACGATTTTGGGAAACGTGTCGTTCAGTACAAACCATTCCAAAACGTAGCAAACATTCAAGCAAACTGAACACACCTCAGGTGAGAAGTTGTGGGTAGGGGGAATTGCTCATAAATATTTATAAATGAACGTAGTTGTACATGATCCCAACATTTTATCATTAAAGCATTCTTAACAGAAGTCCACTGGCACGCTCTGATAATACAATTACCTTTATCTCACAATGGTAAAGCTTAGAGTTCTATCTATTGCCACTTATGGTATACGTTTGAATCCCCCATGGGGCGCAAGAAAAAAAGTGTGCTCACATTTAGGAGGAAAAGTGCAGTCATCACCTTGAAAATTAAAATGAGTGGCTCAATTCAATCCACCACGCATTGCAGTATTTAAGAAGTAGCTCATTTTCCAATGGTCAAATGAACTCAGATTGGTTTTGGGTAGTGTATAAAAACCTCCAACTACTACCAGGGCGACCCCTCTCACAGGTATACTTTCCCTTTTCAGAATTAGAAGTGTGTGGGCATGGGATGAATATTGTAAATAAAGTATTTGGAGAAAAAAAATATCTTCCCCATGTGGGATTAGTACTCGCAACTAAATATTTTTAGAACTAACCTGGGGCGGCAGGGTAGCCTAGTGGTTAGAGTAGCAACCGGAAGGTTGCAAGTTCAAAACTCCCAAACTGGCAAGTCTGTTGTTCTGCCCCTGAACAGGCAGTTAACCCACTGTTCCTAGGCTGTCATTGAAAATAAGAATTTGTTCTTAACTGACTTGCCTAGGTAAAATAAAAAAGATAGACCACAGCCTGTCATTTCCAATTGTGGGCAGAACAAGCAAGGAGGTGGACAGAACCAAGCATGGGCAAGAGAGCTCCTTTTGGCACATGCTAGTATGTATTTGCATACAGTGCATTCGGAAAGTATTCAGACCCAGTGGCTTTTTCCACATTTTGTTACGTTACAGCCTTATTCTAAAATGGATTAAATAACATGTTCCTCATCAATCTACACATGTCACGGAATCCTCCGGAACTTTCATTAATCACACCTGGCCCCTATTCCCAGTGATTAGTAATTGTATAAGTGTGTCTTTGGTTTACCATTGTCCTGTCGATTATTGTTACTATGTCTGTTGGTTCATGTGAGTACCTGTGCTGTGTATTTTGGCTTTCGTACTATTGTGGATTTTGCAGATGATTACGCGTCTCATCTCACACTTGTGTTATTTATTCAAGGTACTCCTCGCTTTTGTTTGGGTTTCAACCATGTGTTTTGTATAGTGTTTGTTTGGTCTTCGTCCAGGTGCCTTTACACGGCACACCGTAATTTGGGTGTAATAACAAACCCTATTACGCATTCCTGCGCCTGTCTCCCCACCCTCATACCAACGTGACAACACACAATATCACATCATGACAAAGCAAAATAAGGTTTTTAGAAATATTTGAATTGTATTAAAAATGTAAAAAACAAAATACCTTATTTACATAAGTATTCAGAAGGCCAGCATCCCAGAGTCACTGTTGACGTTGAGACTGGTGTTTTGCGGGTACTATTTAATGAAGCTGCCAGTTGAGGACTTGTAAGGCCTGTTTCTCAAACTAGACACTCTAATGTACTTGTCCTTTTGCTCAGTTGTGGTTAGGCCAGTTTGCGCTGTACTGTGAAGGGAGTAGTACACAGCGTTGTACGAGATCTTCAGTTTCTTGGCAATTTCTCGCATGGAATAGCCTTCATTTCTCGGAACAAGAATTGACTGATGAGTTTCAGAAGAAAGTTATTTGTTTCTAGCCATTTTGAGCCTGTAATCGAAACCACAAATGCTGATGCTCCAGATACTCAACTAGTCTAAAGAAGACCAGTTTTATTGCTTCTTTAAATCAGGACAACAGTTTTCAGCTGTGCTAATATAATTGCAAAAGGGTTTTCTAATGATCAATTAGCCTTTTAAAATGATAAACTTGGATTAGCTAACACAACATGCCATTGGAACACAGGAGTGATGGTTGCTGATAATGGGCCTCTGTACGCTTATATAGATATTCCATTTTTTTTTAAATCAACTGTTTCCAGCTACAGTAGTGATTTACGACATTAACAATGTCTACACTGTATTTCTGATCAATTTGATGTTATTTTAATAGACAAAAAAAATAGAGTTTCTTTCAAAACAAGGACTGTTCTAAGTGACCCCAAACTTTTGAATGTTAGTGTAGGTCCTGGATGGCAGGAAGCTTGGGCCCAATGATGTATTGGGCCGTACGCACTACCCTCTGTAGGGCCTTACGGTCAGATGCCTAGCAGTTGCCATACTGGACGGTGATGCAACTGATCAGGATGCTCCCGATTGTGCAGCTGTATAACTTTATGAGGATCTGGGGACCCATGCCAAATATTTTTCATTCTCGTGACCTCTTCACGACTGTCTTGGTGTGTTTGGACCATGATAGTTTGTTGGTGATAGGGACACCAAGGAACTTGAAACTCTCAACCCGCTCCATGACAGCCCCATCAATGTTAATGGGGGCCTGTTCGGCACAACTTTTCCTGTGGTCCATGATCTGCTCCTTTGTCTTGCTCACATTGAGGGAGATGTTGTTGTCCTGGCACCACACAATTTGTTATGCATGAATGAAGTTTTCAATAATCACTACAGTTAATGCAATACTGCATTTGAAATTAAAAGACTTCATAGACTGTTCACTTCCTATCAAGGAATTGCTTTAATGTCTTTTTATTTCTTTAGGAAAATACATTATTATGAAAAGTGTAGTCATAATAAACTACTCTGTGTTACTACTGGTTCATGAAGGCTGCATAGACATATGTGACCAAAAGCAGTGAAATCACATGGCTAGACAATTCAATGTGTCATTTTCTAAGTTGACAATCCTTATCCCCCTCCAGGCTTGTGTTTTGATCAAAAGACTCTGAAAAAAGTCAGACATTTAGAGATTGCATTAGAGCTGACCAAAGTCCATTTAAAATTGATATTGCAACTGTGAAATCAATGTTAATGATAAGGTATTACCTATGTGTCACATAGAGGAACCTTTATACAAGCCAGAGTCTCTTTTGTGTCCTTCAACAGTGTGCAGTTCACTTTTGGCTTCCCTTCAAAATATGCTTTAGCCTTAATAGGATACCCTATTGCCTCCCTGGCATGGAAACAAATAGCAAATAAAGAGTTAGATTCACCCAATTTACACCTGACACACCAAACAATAGCAGAGTGCACAGATTTCACACCGCACCAGATAATATTGAATGTGCCACTGAGCCCAAGCAATGCCTAAATCATGTTTAGCCTACTTATTGAGAGGCATAAGAGTAGATACACACAAATTACTTGGTTAATCAGTGTGTAATAACAGTATACTATACAGTCTCCTTACGGGTATTCTGAGAGATTAGGTATGCACTTGCGTTCTCTGGTCCTTTTGACTCCTTCTCCACAGGGGGGCTCACAATGACTCCACTCACTCCATTCACTCAACTTACTATCAACTAAACACAAGCGAAGCATTATGTGAGGAACATAACTTCTTAGCCTACTGGTCATGAAATCTGATTTGTATTCAACTATCACTGAAAAACAATGCAACACTTGGATTGAATTAAAGTTGAAAGAGGCATCAAATCAAACACAGCTCAATCAATGGAAAAAAAATGAACTCACAGTAGCAAGATTTAATGTCAAAGCAGGGCCTGTAGTCTGTGATCTTTCCTTCACACGTCAACCCACCAAAACCTGTGTGTTCACACCATCTTTGGCGTCTTTGCTGTCCACCAATTTTTCGACATTTAATGTTTCCTCTATTAGATTTACATTCTTCCCATGTCCCCCACTGCGACCACTGACCATCCACTGTGGAACAAAGAAATAACTATTATCCCCATGGGAAGTCTTTCAGTTCTTAGGAGGGCTTGAAGGATAAAATGGTTTCACTACTGAATACCATATACAGTGTTACGAAACCAACTAGCTAGCCTACAGATGTTGATACACTCGCTATGTCTAG